>NW_019416354.1:655731-666340 GCF_000390285.2 Anoplophora glabripennis
TGGTGGGTCCTTTTTTTCTACCTGGTAATTTTGCTAAGCTCTGAGTTTGTTTCGACGCTTTGGACAAAAACCGGCTCGACTATTTGGGGATTTTCCCGGGTTATTTCGTTATCTTCCGTTTCAAAGGGTCTCCAGAAAGCCATGCTAAATTACTAGATAATTACATACAATATTTATTTTAATAACTATTACACTTTACTAGTTACGATATGAACAAATAATAATATTACCTAATAATTAATAATACGTATTATACCAACAATAAATATACCACGCCAAGCACTTCTCTCTACGGCACTGACAAAGCCAAGTGAACCGCGTTTGACATCAAACTAATTATAGGATACCATGCAAAAAATTATTTACGAGCTAGTGGACCAATACAACCAGCGCGGACTCGCCCAATGGCTATTCGAGTATAAATTAAGAGACACATCATGGATAAAGCATAAGAAGAAATTTCAAGAGAAGTACAGACGGTCCTGTGCTTTAAGATTCACAGGTTCCAATTGATATCGTAACAACTATACATACTATGTAACAATTTATTTAAAAAAATTGAAAACCTTACACGCTTATTGTTTAGTATTATTGTTTCATTGTTTATTTAAACTCTACTTCTATTCCAGACGTATCTATTTGTTTTTTAAAGAGGCTAAATAAATTACATTGGTTCATTTCCAATAATGGAGTAAAGTAAATGGTATTTCTCACTATTTATTAATTTCCCGTTTCTAATAAATTGCTCGAGTGATGGTACTATAGCACACGTGTTTACTGTATGGTTGTTTATTAATAAACAGGGTAGCCCATCGAAATCGTACCGCAAGGCATTACAGGGTAGTAAAGAACTTTTCGGCAAAATCCAAAAACAGGTCAAATGTTTTCGAGGGGGACAACTTTTGGCTCAAAAAGCATACCAAAATCTTCAACCCCCTAAGTGAGGGTGCTATCCCCTAAATTTTTTCAAATGGGAATGGGGGTCAAGNCTCCAGAATGTTCGACAACGGTTTGAAGACAACCTGTATCATTGTATGCAAGTTGGCGGACAACATTTTCAGCATTTACTTGACTAATACCGTAAGTTTTGAAGTAAAATTAAATCGATTTTCGCATTTCTCGTCAAAAATATTGTTCGTATTTTCAAAGCTGCATATTTTCTAAAATAATGGATCGATTTTCAAAAAGTAAGAATCGATGTATAGAGAATTAAAAGCCCTTTCTAATGACCCCCCACTTGACCCCCATTCCCATTTAAAAAAACTTGGAGGATGGCACCCCCACTTAAGGGGTTAAAGATTTTGCTATGCTTTTTGCGCCAAAAGTTGTCTTCCTCAGAAGCAAACTTTACCTGTTTTTGGATTTTGCCGAAAAGTTCATTACTACCCTGTAATGCCTTGCGGTACGTTTTCGATGGGCTACCCTGTATAAAGTGGTGTTCAATATTAGAAATACATTTACTTACATATTGAAGGGAAAGGAATATACTTAACACGTAATGAAGAAAATAATATGTAACCGTCGTTACTACAAACTTTGGAAAGGTTTTTTTCTTTTGTCAAGTTATATAGAAAAAAGAAACAAGAATAATATGTTTTCTTAATACCTAAATATTCCTCCTTTGTACTAAAGAGATTTAGTACAATGTAGTTATATCCTAGATGTAACTTATAGAAAAAAAACTGGAAAATAACTATAAAATAGTTCCTGAATGAGAAGGTTCTAGATGTTTTAACCAAAACTTTTGTCCCTTGAGCTCTTTGGTAAATGCTTAATTCACTAAGTATAGTAAAATTTAAGAAATTGTAAAAATCGTTATTAGTTAAAGGTTTGCACAAATTCGCGTTTACTAAAAAGGTAACGAAATGGATCGCATATCTGCATAATCAGTTGGTGGAAGAAATTGAAAAATTAAAACATAAACTAGCTTTTGTCTGTTTGTGCGTTAATGTATTCTATAAAAAAAAACTTAAAAGATACAAAAGTATTAGATAGAAAAGCAGTAAAAAAGATTATCTCCGATGTCAAATACTTTATTCTTATAGTTGGAAACTATCAGACCCTACCAATTTCGACGCCACTGGTAAATTTTGTTAAAATTTTATTTTGTTTTAATTTTTAAGTGTTCGTGGACAACAGCTTACAAATTTTTTTTTTTTAGATACGTGACCTTACCTATCTAGTAAAATTTTCCACTGTCCGAAAATGATAAAAAAAATTGTGACGTGTGGTTTCCCCTCAAAAATTCAGAAGTCCAAACTAGCCATCTAACCCACCTATTTTTAGTAAAATTTTGCGCTGAATCCGAAAATGATAAAAAAAATTCTGACGTGCGGTTTCCTCCCACACACCCTCTATTCCCCTCAAAAATAAAAAAAATGGAAGTTTGCCATCTAACCTACCTATCTTTAGTAAAATTTTTCGCTGAATCCGAAACTGATATAAAAAAATCTGATGTATGGATTCTCCCCCACACACCCTCAATTCCCCCGAAAATTAAAAAAAAAATTCAAACTGGCCATCCAACCTACCTATCTTTAGTAAAATTCGGTGAATCCGAAAATGGCAAAAAAATTGTTTGGACATGAGGGATCCCTTCTACTCATCCGTATCTCTCACTTGTTTCTTTCAAAAATAAAAATAAATACAAATAAGACGTGGCAACCGTTATAACTTTTATAAAATCTGCCGGTAAAACCAAAACTAAAAAATAATTTTTGAACTAAAAGTTCCATTTGCTCGTACACTAAACCTCGCCCCCCAAGTTAGAATTTACAAATTACGGTTAGCATCCTAGCATTAATAAAATTTTTCAATGAAAGCTTACTGTTTTCGAAAATGTTTTGAGCTCTTTAGTAACTTTAAGCTAGGTTGTATACGGAAGGTACTAAAGATAGGTAGGATTACGTCTCAAAAACAAACAATTTAATTTTTTTTGTCGGCCTGCATCAAAAACTGAATTTCATATTATCCTATTTTTGAATAATTTTTTAAATAGAAACTCTTACCGTTTAAAAAAAAATATGGCTTTTTTTTATTCTTTTTGATAAGAGAAATTGCTTGTCGTAACGTTTTTATTACACCCTATGTTAAAATTAACTTGAATAGTAAAAAAAATAAATTATTAATAATAGTTAATTATGTTCACAGTCTAATAAATAAACTCTATGGCTACCTAGGTATATAAATAATCTAGCCTTAACTAAACCAGACAAAGAGATAGGAATAATTATTAAAGTAATCCCTCTAAATATATGCTTCAGAACAACAATGCCAAGCATCTTCTTACGTAATCTGTTGTATAAATTTGTAGGTCTATTCTTTTCTCTAAATAGTACCTAGTAATTTTTAATGATGCCGTTATATCTTACTTATAACTTCACAGTTTCTTCCAGGCTGTCTAGGCATCCCTTAAAATAATTTAAGTAAGATTATGCAGGTAGTGTAGCCTCTCATCATTTTATCTTTTTGCATTACTTTCATCTCACTCTTAAAATATCACTATTAGAATCTCTTTTTAAGTCATAAGAATAAAAAATAACTACCTACATTATAGCATCATACATTTTTATTGAATCATTTTTAATACGTGATATATCCACGGGGTTTGTTACTTTATTACTATCGCGTTTAATTGTCTTACAATCAATAATATGGCGAATGCGCTAGTAATATAGGAGAATAAATATTTAAGTTTTGTTTTACATTTCAACTTTGCTAATATGAATATGAGCATCTTCAAAATATTTCTATGTATATGCAAGGGATGCCACATTTTCTGTAACGTCCACTTAAAAACTAAAAGACTTACCAAATCGGTACAAACCTTAAGTAGGTATATGTGCAAGCCATAGGCGGACAACAGGGTTCAACTTTGCATAACTTTTCTTTATCTTTGTATAGTCCTAAATTTCTCCCAGTATTTTCACGGCTGGTACCTAGTACATAATAAAATAAAAGGACCATTCCTATAGAAATCTTTTTCCAAAAATAGATAATAATTTAGAGATATACCTCTGAAAAGGGGGGCGGGGGTTGGTATATATAAAGTTATTTACGATATTTTGAAAGATTTTCTACATATTTCATTCATGTTTTATGATTAACTAATTTTAATAAATCAAACCGTTTTCGTAAAAAACAGATATACGTCATGAGAATCAATTTTTAGTATTTCATAGCGTTGATCGGATATGTACTTTGAAATTTGAAAAAGTTATTTTAAAATCTATTTTGGTCGGTCAAAGTGATCACCACAAGTTGGATGTGCTCTCGGTTTTTTTGATTAATAGGTGACAAAAAAACGTAAAAAAGTGAGTGCTTATTTCTGATTTCTTATACGGACTGAACTATTGCCAGTGGTGGAGGCTTCTTTTTCACAAACATGAGCGGTATACAATGCAAATGCTGCGGTAGACGTACTGAACCTCATCTTGGTTTAACTTGCTGCATCTGTAAAGGTATTTATTATCATGTCTGTGTGAATATGTCTTCAAGTGAAACAAGATCTATCAACAACAAAAAGTCACTTTCTTGGACCTGTACGAAGTGCGAGGATATTGGTGGTGACATTAATTCGCTAAGAGCCGCAATTATTGCACTTCAAGAGGAAGTTAAAGATCTAAAAGCTGCTAAAAGTATTGGCAATATAAATAATACAGGTTACAATATTGAGGAAATTATCCAAGAAGTTAACGATAGGAATAGTAGAAGATGCAATCTGATTATTTTTGGGATTAATGAACAGCCATCTAATATAAACAAAGCAGATCGCAATTCTGTAGAAAAAAATGAAGTGGCTAAAATAATTAACTACGTTTCTAACACTATTCCAACAGAAGGTATACAGTGTCTTCGATTAGGAAGATTTAGTCCAGAAAATACTCGTCCTCGACCAATTAAAGTAATGTTCAGCGATGTCAATCATGTTCAGGAAATTCTTAGGAAGTCGAGGAAACTTAAAGAAGCAGATAATTATGAACATATCTATATAAGTCAAGATAGAACTCCTAAGGAAATTGATTATTTTCACAAAATAAAGAAAGAATTTATTGAAAGGAAACAAAAAGGAGAAGACGTAAAAATAAAATATTTTAACGGAGTTCCGAGAGTTGCTGTTAATTTAAACTAAATATCTTACCCAGTTACAATTATCCTGATCTGACTTTATGTTGTTATTATCAAAATGTTCGTGGATTAAATACCAAATTAACAAGTATTTATAATGCTATATCATCGAATGATTACGATATTTTGTGTCTCACCGAGACATGGCTGGGTGCAGGCGTAAGTGATAACGAGTTTGTCCCTAATAACTACATTGTGTACAGATGTGATAGAGATTCAGTATTGACTGATATGTCAAGAGGAGGTGGTGTCTTAATTGCTTTTAGAAATAATTTAAATATTGAAATAATAGATGTGTCCCCCATTAAAAGTACTACGCCTATGATTGACATAGTTGGATGTAAAATCATTAACAGTTATTTCGTTGCCTATATATTTGTTATTTATATTCCACCTAATGTATCGCTATTTCATTTTGAATTGTTTACTGAGAATTTAATAACATTATGTGTACAATTTGGTAAAAATATTCTTATCATGGGTGACTTCAATGTTCCAGGTTTTGGAGTAGATAGAAATAATACTAAATGTGAACTTTTGAGTAGCTTAAGTGAAATGATTAACCTACAACAATATAATTTTGTTACAAATAATCAGGGTAGGCTGCTTGATTTGGTATTTTCCAATTTTTCTTGCAAAGTGTCTAGAGACAATTTGCCTCTTGTCAAAGAAGATGCTTACCATCCTGCATTGGAAGTAATATTTAAATGTGGACTGCAACATTATGATCAATTTAATAATAACAACCTCAATTTAAATAGGGAATATAATTTTAGAAAGGCGAATTATCCTTTAATGTATGAATTAATTGCGAATGCGGACTGGTCTGAAGTATTACGAAGTGAAAATATTAATACTGCTTGTGAAGTTTTTTATAATATACTAAATAATATTTTTGATCAGTCTGTTCCATTAAAAATTAATCCTCGTCGCCGTTTTCCACCCTGGTTTACTAAAGAAATTATAACAAATATTCGTTCTAAAGAATCTGCTTTGAAAAATTATAAAAAGTTTAGAACTGATTATTATTTCAATAGATACAGTAAATTAAGGCGTACAGTTAAAATTCAAATTGAACAGGCATATAAAAGTTTTATGGAGAATTCTGAACGCCTCATTATAGCTGATTCCTCTAAATTTTGGTCATTTGTAAAAAATAAGAAAGGGCATTCTAATATTCCGGGTGCAATGAAATTCAATGATATTCTGTATGATAATTCTCAAGCTATTGCTGAAGGATTTGCTGATTATTTTCGTAGTGTTTATGTGACACCTGATTTTAATTATGAAACATTTAATATGGCGCACAGTTTTAACAGGAATATTNTGATGCCCAGAAATTAACGTGCCTCGTCTTATTAGATTATAGTAAGGCGTTTGACTCTTTGGAGCACGACTTACTTTGTAGGAAGTTAAGTTTCTTTGGATTTAATATAAATGCTGTCTCTTTTATACGTAATTATTTAAGTAATCGTTTTCATAGCGTATCATTTAATTCTGAGATTTCCAGCCCATTACCGCTTAGATTGGGAGTACCTCAGGGCTCCATATTAGGACCATTGTTGTTCTCAATTTATATATCCGACTTTCATACATTTATAGATAGCTGTAATATACATCATTATGCTGATGATACGCAGATTTACCACTCATTTAGTTTTGATCAATACAATACTGCAGAACAGTTGATTAATTCTGATCTGAATTCACTACATAATATATCACTGGCCCATAATTTAAAATTGAACGCTAATAAATCTGCTATGATACTTTTTGGGTTCAAGGCAAAAAGAGATATCATTCGTGATAGAATGAATATCAACTTAAATGATGAGGCGTTGCCTATAGTTGATAGCTGGAAAAATTTAGGTGTATGGATCGATTCTGATTTGAGGTTTACTAAACATATTAATTATTTGTCCAAATCAAGTTATAATATCCTCAAAAAGCTTTACTCTCATAGACATATATTAGATTTTAAAATAAAACTGCAACTCTGCGAGTCACTCATATTCTCAAAATTGTCATATGCCGATACTGTTTATGGTCCTGCACTATTGGAACGCGATGCCAATAGATTGCAACTATTACAAAACGCATGTCTTCGATTTGCTACAGGACTGCGTAAATTTGATCATGTGAGCAATAAATTTGCTGAAGTTAATTGGTTGAAACTCGATAAACTGCGTGCTATTCATGGTTTTTGCCTCGTTCATAAAATTTTAAACATGCGTACACCTGAATATCTATTCAACAAACTCACACTTATGTACTCGAATTACACTAACACGAGAAAGAAGCACTTATTACTTATACCTAAACACTCGTCTGCCACTATGAAACGTAGTTTCTCATATACATCTAGTAAGTGTTATAACAACTTGCCTCCACATTTTAGACACTATTCAATTTTTAATTTTAAAAAGAAAATAAAAGAATTTCTGTGTCATACGGATAGGTAATTATCAGGAAACGGATTCTGCCAGGTTTCGGACTTCACTTGGGTTCATTTATTTATTTATTGTTAGCATTTATTGTTAGCATTTTGTTATTATTATTAATGTATTATTAAGGTATAATTAGTATTTTCTGATTTGTTCTTTATTAGGTAATGTTTCTCTGTGTTTTTTATTATGTAATTTTTGTTATTGCTACAATTATTGTATAAATTTAAATTAATTTAAGGTTAAGTTGAAAAGCAGCCTTGGCTGATACTTCACCTTTTCATTGTATACTTACTGACAATCAATAAAGACCATTTATTATTATTATTATTATTATTATTATTATTATTATTATTATTATTATTAAAATGAATATTTCCATGAAGCCATGGTCACATTAACGTTTCTTAGCTCAACTACAATAATTTTGTTTTCCTAAAAATTCTTTATTTTTATAATTTTTAATTGTAATGTTTACATAACCAATTCTTTAACGTTCGGCTGAAAACTAGAAAATTTAAAGTGGTTTCAATCTGGTATAACAAAATTATGTAATTTTAACGGTTTTTCAACAATCATGTTCTCACTGGCAAGTATATTGCTTTGAGCAAGAAAATTTACTAATGTAAAAAAAAGGAGGATAGAATGTTACAGAAATATTCCCGTACAATTATAAATAGGTAGCTAGAAGTAAGTACCTATACGAGTGTCAAAGATTCTCGACTTTAAGTGAAAGATGCTTTTACTTTACAAGAGGGTTCTGATTTCCTGAAAGGGATCGTTTGGAACGACCAAATAGAACTTTCACAAGAAGGATTTGTAAGAAGCGTGATTTTTCTTTAAAATATATATCCTTGTTGTGTACTTCGGCTATAAATTCGTTTTAATGTCTCTGCCTTTTTACTGGAAAGTTTGCTTATTTACTTAGCATTGCAGCATTGCACGTAGTCTATAAATATGTAAATTTGTCCTTTTCACACATTTTGTGAGTATCGCCTACGAAAAGCAAATAATTATAAATTGAACCTATTGTCTGTAATTATTTACATGTGGCATTTTCAGTTACTTATTTTGATTAATTGGGTTTCTTTTCACACTGAAAGGGAAAAAATAATAAATAACCCTTTGCACCAAGAGGTTCAGTCAAAGGGTTGATTTTATAAACTTTTTTAAGATATTATCTGTAATTATTTATTCGTGGCATGTTCAGTTACTTTTTTTATTTAATTTCTTCCACACTGAAAAGAAGAAAAATAATAATAAATAACCATTTGCGCCAAAGGGGTGATTTTATAAATTTAGTTTGGTTAAACAGAAATATTGCACACTAAGAAAGTAGATAATTCCTCCTTTCACTAAAACACATCACACAACTTTCCTTCCGGAAAACTCTCTATTTTAGTTATAAAATTGACTAAAGTTGTCTTAGGAAGTCAGAATCTGAAAAATAAGAAAATGCGAAAGAAGATAATACGATAAAAAGAAAACTAAAAGAATACGCGACTATTTTGTTAAATTGACTTTAAAATATGCTGGCCCACCTAAAGTAGGAGAAGAATTCCTCAACGTTTGTGGAATTGTCATATTATACTGCAGTATACAGGGTGTCCGCAAATTTCACCGACAACGTTTGAGTGCGACGATAAATACGATCTACGAAAAAAGAGTTAAATAAAAAATGTTTGGTTTTTGAGTTACAAGCAAAGTTGTCGAAAATAAAACTAATTTAATTAATTACTGTATAACCCTTTTACCGATCTCGTTAAAATTTGGCACATTTATTTGGACTATTATGGCGTATTATTTTTTAAAGTTTTAGTCAAATCGTTATATTGAGTGATAGCTTTCTCCGGTTACCTCTCCCAAAACTTTTACAGTGATGGAATTATTTTTAAACGGGCAGCAACATTGAAAAGGTCGTTTTATTAAAAGAAAAATTGTCGCTTGAGAAAATCGCCTGAAGAAAACCATTTTTTACAAAAAATGGGATTATTTGCAGGTTTATATTTTTCTCGAATTTAAAACTTAGAGGCGATGAAAACAAAATATGATGTGTAAATTTTCTCATTTCTCATTTTTTTTACGGAAATTATCTTTAACATTGAATAGTTCGTCAAGAGTTTTTGTAAATGTTGTTTTCGGAGAAACACGCCAACAGAATTTTTCCTTCACTCATTTGCATCCCACCATTTTTCTTCAGATTTCCGGTATTTCAAGTCCAGATCGTGATTTTGAGCGAGGGTAAATATTTAGTAAGAAATAGTATTTGGTCAAAACAAATATGACATAATTTAGAATCGCATCTTAAAAGGAATATATATTTTCATAAAAAAATATGCTGTCTGTATCATAGATTAGATTTAATTAGTGATGGGACTACTCGAATGAAAATTAGCGATTATATCGATTATGAAAATCTCTCGAGATATCTCGAGTGGTCATATAGAATCATTCGATTATTCGGATACGAATGACAGTGGGCACAGCGTTACTAACACCTGCGCTACTCGAGCGAGTGCGCAGATGTTTCGATTGTTCCAACGTTCTAACGAGCTACAACATCTCGAGATAAGACGGCCGAGAGGATAGATGAGACAATCGAATATCACCGCACCGACATACAAGAAAAAAAGGTATGCAGGAATTTTATGAGTGGCATCGCGGGGGTGTTACATGGGAGCTTTATTTAGCGGGGATAAAAATTCATATGAATGAAAATAATACCAAATTATGTTTTCTATAATTTTTTTTTTTCAAAAAAATCCCAAACAATGGACCTCTTTAGGCGGCGACTACTCATTTTAAACACATGCTGCTGAACTACTCAACTGGCAACGAAGAAATATGGAAGAAATGCCCCAATCCGCGACAGTCATTCATTTACCTAGCGTCAACATGTTTCGCATATGATTTGGGATAGACCGGAAATTTTCAAAGTGAACTTTCGATTATTCATTCGAATGATCATTCGATTATAAAATTAATTCGAATGGTAACCTCTCGATTATTTAATTCATTCGATTATTCCCATCACTACT
>NW_019416354.1:667009-668389 GCF_000390285.2 Anoplophora glabripennis
TGTTTCGCCCTCTATAGGCGACATTCGTGCAATAAAGTACCTGGCAAATTTTAGCAGGTCGCTTCCACCGTAGTAGCCATTTGAATGGCATAGTGGAAGTCAGCGCGATAGATGGAGCCTTTGTGCTTCGCGTACTATGTACCTCTTGTCGGGAGTTTACGACTTTTAACAGCTGGATCGTTCATCGGTTGTCCTACCTATGACACACTGATGAGGACTAATAAGTCCGAAACCGGTCTGTGCCTGGTGGGACCAGCTGATGAACGATCCTAGCTGTTGTACTGGGTGTCGCGAATGTAATTCAATGCCGGTAGGGGCAAATAGCCCTCGGAGTAGTTGTTTTTCGCGGCACTGACGACTTACATTGTGTTTCGCCCTCTATAGGCGACATTCGTGCAATAAAGTACCTGGCAAATTTTAGCAGGTCGCTTCCACCGTAGTAGCCATTTGAATGGCATAGTGGAAGTCAGCGCGATAGATGGAGCCTTTGTGCTTCGCGTACTACTAGTAATATCACAAAAATACAAAATACAAATTGGTTTTATGATCTGTGCTATCTACGAAATATTTTGCAGAAATATATATAAGAGAACTAATAAGTAGTTCTCTTGTGTATGATCCACAGTAATTAAAACATTTCAGATTAATAAACAGTTCAAGCTTACTTTTAAAAATTATTTCAATTTCTATCAAATAATTTCTATTAAGTAGTTTTGTTTGTATTTATTGAATTATTTTACCAAAATTGTTATAAACTCATATCACGTCCAGGTGTCGTAATATAAATTTTTTCACCACGTATCTATCATACAACTAAGGCTTAATTTATCAGATTTATCGAATTGATATCGAATTTATCGAAGTCATATCAGATTGGTTTTAAATACCAATGTTTGCAACTATTATAAATCCGAAAATTTGCTGAAGCTCTAAAGTTTATTGATGATTAAGTACTTGCCTTTCAGGCAGAATGGGATAGACTTCCTTCCAAGCGGATGACAAATGACGATGTTGTTGAGAATATAATTAATGTGTTAACAAGTGCCAATTAGGACTGGGGTATGCTAACAAACCTTGAAAGCCGACAGAAAATTTAACGCAATAAAATAATTTAATTATATTTGAGAGAGTAAAACCCTTTTCACACATTTATTAGAGAACAAAGCTGGTAAATTAGGGTAAAAATGAAAAAAAAATTGATATATTACACTGTAATATAAATATATCTTATAAACTTCAATAACAAACAAATTTTTAAAATATATGAAATTTTCCAATTTATTTTCACTCGCAACATTTTAAATAAAATTATACTTTATATGTACGAGGTCTGTTCAGAAAATAACCGAACTTTATTTTTTTAAACTTCATTATTAATTT
>NW_019416354.1:670723-703107 GCF_000390285.2 Anoplophora glabripennis
AGCAAAGGGCTTAAAATAGATCCCTGTGGGACTCCATATTGAACAGGTAATGGTTTAGATACTTTGGATTTTAGATGTACCCTTTGAGTTCTAGAATAAAGAAAATTTTCTATGAGAGCGGTGGACTGTGTATCAAACCCAAAATAGTTTAATTTCTTACATAATAGATTATGGTCCAAAGTATCGAACGCCTTACTGAAATCTAACAAAATTAAACAGGTGACTTTGCAGTTATCAGTATTACGAAGTATATCATCGACTACTTGAGATAAAGCTGTAACAGTGCTGTGATTTGATCTAAACCCTGATTGAATTGGAGGAATAATATTATGTGCTAAAACATATTCATTGATCTGTTTATATATAACCATTTCCAAGATCTTTGACATAACCGGCAGTATGCTTATAGGACGTAAATGTGAAATTTCTGATGGAGTAGATATTTTTGCAAGCGGTAAAATAGTGGAATGCTTCCAAGCTGATGGAAATGTCGAAGTAATAATTGCTGTGTTAATTATATGTGTCATATAATGAATTAAGTGTGTACTTACTATAATAAGCATTTTAATTGAAATGCCATCTAAACCTACAGACTTTGTTTTAATTTTATAAATAAGTCTTAATATAGTATCACTATTTATAGTTTTAAACGTAAAAGGTTTTTTCCTAGGTGAACTTTTGTATTTATCTTCAGAGATTTTATAATCTTTGTTATCAATATTAGCACTGTTAATAAAATAAGAATTGATGTCATCAACGTTGCATATAGAGTCAGGTATTTCACCTCCAGCAATTTTATTTTTAACAATATCCATAGACCTTAGCGCCTTCCAAGTGC
The DNA here is from genome assembly GCF_000390285.2 of Anoplophora glabripennis. Classification (NCBI taxonomy): domain Eukaryota; kingdom Metazoa; phylum Arthropoda; class Insecta; order Coleoptera; family Cerambycidae; genus Anoplophora; species Anoplophora glabripennis. Next base: position 671,562 of record NW_019416354.1, read on the forward strand.
TTTTACTATCTCGATTTTTGAAAACAAAATCCATATAGGCTCGTTTCTCTCTCCGTATTGCCCCTGTAATATAATTACGTAAATCTTTATAGAAATTAAAATCAGTTTGAAGTTTAGTTTTCTTATATTTTCTAAAAGCATCATTACGTAAATTAATCATATCCTTTATAGTAGGAGTTAACCAGGGTGCATGTGGTTTAGAAACACGTACTGTTCTGAAAGGAGCATGCACATCAAATAATTGTAAAATTTTTTCATTAAAAAAAGTTAACATATCATCTACATTGTTCAGGGTGTATAAATAATCCCAATCAATTTCATATAAATCATAAACAAACAATTGCTCAGTAAAATTTTTAAAATCTCTATATGTAACAAATTTAATATTATTACCAATGCTAACACTGCTTAAATTACAGGATGTTAGAAAATGATCGGATATTCCTGGAATATCCACAACATTCACGCCGCTAAAGGATTCATTATTAGAAATGGCAATGATATCAAGTAATGACTTTGAAGTACGAGTGATACGGGTGGGTTCAGCTATTATTTGATTTAAATCATAAATTTCAAACAAACTGTTTAGCTTATGGGTATTATTGTCATTCTCTAATAAATTGACATTTAAATCACCCATTATAATCACAGCATCATATGCGGGCATAAGTAAGGATAACATGTGATCGAGAGCTTCCAGTCCAGAGCTTACATTGCCTTTTGGAGGACGATATAATATTCCAAATAAATAAGACTTACCTCGTATATTTATAGACAGCCATAGTTGTTCTAGAAAGATACTATCAGGAAAGTCGATCACACAATGGTTTAGTGATTTTTTTATAAAGAATCCCACACCACCGCCTCTACCTTTTCTATCTTTATGAATAAATGTATAATCAGGTATCAGAAACATGTCATCACTGTTACGTTCTCTTAACCATATTTCAATTAAGGCAGCCAAACTTATAACACTTTGTATTAAAATAACAGAAAATCACATAGTAGAAAGAGAAGAACAAATTTGTTTTTTGCGCTTTTATTGGATTTTGTTCCTCTTTTTCGACATTAATAAAAATTATTTATACTGCATCATGTCAACAATCTGTAGTAAATAAAAAAGATATTTATTATTGACTTTTATCTTTAATAAGTGAATAAAATTAAGTTCTATGAAATTTACCTATCTGTTGTTAATACTGAAAACGGAATTAATTTTAAACAATAAATAAAATATTATCCAAATTGTAGGTACTAATAAAAAATCATATATGTACTCGTCATACAGCTAATAAAATATTCTCCTCTATTATTTCTCAAGTGTTCTGTAGCAAAAATATACCTTAGCAGATTTTCACACTCCCATATTACAGTTGACAGCATCTGTAAAGCAATTTATACACACAGGTGGTCTTTCGTGAAAAATGTTTTGTATTAAACATAAAAGAAATGATTTTACTTATGTGGCTTAAAATTAAAAAAAAAAGAATGAAGTACATTTTGTTTTGCTTATTTTACATTTTATAGGCATCAGTAGTCCATTTAATATATACCTACTTAATACGAGGAAAACAGTGTATACAGTGAAAATGAAGAGTGATCTGATAATTTATTTTACTGTGGCATACTTATATGAATATCATTAAAGCTAAAATTGACATGCTTGTGTCTTAACTTTTTATCATAATAATCACTTTAATAAAGATAATATGATAAAGAGGGTAACTTTAAGTAAGGGCCATATTGAAGTTTGTTTTCTTAATTTTTTTTAACATTTATTACTTATGAAGTTACTCGGGCTCCCAATTGGAAGCTACGTCATACCGTTGAGTGAGAAATAGTTTCTCACTCAACGGTCATACATTATTGCACGTCTCCTCTGTCTTTATTCGTAAACATATTTTTTTCAAAACATCAGCAATAAATTTAACAATGAAGTCACACAAACACAACCTACAATTACTGAACACTAAAAAATATAATTTATTAAGGTTATGCTCTTACAATACACAAATTTTACTATAAAATTAAACATATTAAAACACACACACAAGCACATTGTACAAAGTCTCGAAATTGCCTACCGTATTACATATACCCTTTCTTGACCCAATATACTATAAACTAAAATAAATATAATAGAATGAAACCGTAACCATTTTGACCCTTCTCGTTTCTCGTAATCAACATTGTCCTTTTGATTTAAAATTTTTAAATAAAATAATTTCAGATTAGTATTCTGGGTAACACTTACTATTTCCCAAAAAATGTGACCCCCATTTAATGTTACATCCTGTATATTACTAGACCCGTAATGAAAAGTACTTGCTTCAGATTAAATCTAAAGTAGGACAAATTATATTACCACCACTTAAATATCTCTAATATGTTCCTAGGCCATTTTCTGTAAAAATACAGGATGTTTATTCTACTTTCATAAATTTTTAAATTATTAATTATTTATTCTGACTACATATTCTAATTTCGCAGGACATTTTTCATTTTATCCCATTCAAACATTTTATCGTCAATCACTCTGTACACTCTCTCTGATCACTCTGTACAAAAAAATAAACCCCTTGTTTCTTTTTGAAAGGTATTACCTTTACCGAAGTATTTAACTTCAGAGGTATAATTTTTTTTGTCACAAAAATATTGAAAGTAAATACAAAAATGATTATTATCTATTATGAATCCCTGTATGTTATTGTTTTTTCGTATTTTCTGTAAATAAATGTAAAAATTTGCTTACTTGTTTATTCAAAATATATTTCGATTTCTTCAATGTTGTTTTAACTGTTGCTATTAATTTTCCAGAGGAAAATGACCCTAACCAGCCGTGGGTTGTGGCGTTTCCTTCTTTTCCTCAGTGGATACCTCCTCTTCTTAGTCCTAGGTGCCTCAGTATTCTCAGCAATAGAAGGACCGGAAGAGCTTCAGAAGGTGCAAAGTTTGAGGAACCTCCGAGCCACCTTCCTTAATAACCACTCGTGTGTTTCCGGTAAGTCGTTTCGAATTTGATGTTGTATATTCTATTTCAATTACAGAAATAAGCTTTTAGTGTTGTAGCCTACTTGATTTTATTAGCCGCTGAATTATATCAATAATGCCAGGCGAATTTTTAAAATAAAATCCGTTCTAAATTGCGGCCGTATTATTGAAGGAGAATTACGCATGCGTCATATTTTACATCTTCCATCTTTTATTCAGGAATTTCAGGATTCGGACTTCTGATTCGTAATCAACAACCCCAAAACTCCGCAGTGATACAATTCAGGCAAAAAATATTGAATAGAAAAATGCCTTTAACATGCGGTTGGCATGGAGAACTTTCATCTTGCATGTACAGGGTGATCAGAAAATGATAAATATAAAAATCGTTAAAAAATAAACTGGCTTTGTTTTTAACAATACAGAAATATGTTATTAAGGAGAGTTGCTTAGAATAAAAATTATATTATAATTTCAATTTGTGTATGAATCGACCTACTTTGTTAGAAACAGACAGTAAAGAATTTTTATTGTTCATTTAACGAGTAAAAGGCATTCTTGATTAAAATTTTTGCTTGTCTTTAAAATAAATTTAAAATGTCTTTAAAGATAAGCAAAACTTTTAATTAAGAATGTCCTTTTCTCGTAAAATGAACAATAAAACAGTTTTACGCTCCGTTTCTATCAATGTAGGCCGGCCATACACATATAAAATTATAATATAAATTTCAATTCTAAACAACTTTCCTTAATAACATATTTCTGTATTGTTAAAAATAAAGGCAGTTTATTCTTGAGCGATTTTTATATTTACTGATTACCCTGTACATGCAAGAAGAAAGTTCTCCATGCCAACCGCAATTTAAAGACAAGCAAAAATTTTAATCAAGAATGCCTTTTTCTCATAAAATGAAAAATAAAAATATGTTTCCTCTTTTTTACTCTAACCGTGAACATACTGTATATACCTACTTATGTCTCTGGTACAGAACTTTTTTGTGAGGTTGTGTACTCAATAAGTTAGTTATAATTCATAGTTTCCATCGGCTGAATGCGGCCATTGCTCTTAATTGGAAAAAAGAAAATGGAGGATTTAATTAATTAAAAAAAAGGTAAAAGTAGAAAATAATAACGAACATTTTTGAAAAAAACTTAAAAATACCAACAATCCAACTGTTGTATGTTATTTTGTCTTATTATTGGAAGCTGTTTCTGATACACTAGGAACAACGATATTATCTTTTTTTAAAAGTACCTACTATTAAACAGCCCAGCAGCACATCTAGAATGACAGTTCAATCGTCAGCAGCTGCCGCTGTCTGTTGCGCAGAGAAATCAAATGCTGCCAAAAACGTCAATTGCAAAACTAATTCATGCTTGCGCGGGAATAAATATGAAATTAAAATTCGGACACATACTATACAATTTAAGTGTTCAGTTAGCTTCAGTTTCTTAGTTCTTATCATGAATGCAACTCAGCAAAGTGACTTAGGTATGTTTAATTGCTAGTGCTGTCGCAATAGCAAGGAAATAGAAATAAAAGTCCAGATATGTTTAAACAACTTTACTTAAAAAACGCGTTGTATTTTTAAGCTTTTAAAGTTTAAAATATCGTAAATAAAGCCATACTATAAAATTTTATGTCAATTTTTAGAATATTTCAAGCTTAAAGCCCAACACCAAAGGACTAAAATGACTAATTAAAAAAAGATTTAATTTCAAATATTTAAAACGTGTCTGGAGATGTAATAAAAACCACAATAAAAGTAAATGAAGTGTTTTTAATTTTCTCCCGGAAAATCATTTGGGAAGTTTATAAAATTAATATAACTTTTTAAGTTTTATTCATTCAGCCTTAAAAACATATTTTTAATAATACCTTAATTTTCTTCATCAAACCGCATCTAGATTTATATCCTGTTCGTTATGTCCGCCGTCCAATGAATTTTAATAGTAAATTATTTGCAGAATGTGCAGACCCATCATAAATGATTACAAGCCACGTGACCAGTAATTTTATTCCCTTCACATTAGCAATTAAATTTCGGTAAAATTAAAAAATAAGATCAAGATTACATTAAAACACATCGGCTGCGATTGGTGTAATTTTTCACGAGATTTTATACAACCAATCAGCGATCGCATTATTTCGACCACAGACGTGACGGTTTATCATTGTTCATTGTAAACCAATCATTAATATTGGTGACTCCAAGATTTAGAGATTTTTCATTACCAGCATCAGCCTTGCATGTCAGTTGCCTATGCTTGGCGGTTACATGGCTTGTAAACGTGTATGAAGACTATGTACTAGATATATTAACAAAGTTTAAGGAGTAATTTCCCTAAATAAACGATAATATTTCTTAATATTATCTTTACCAATATCATCAAAAATTATCCAACCTATTTCTTTTAGCATGTCTTCAAATACCATTATCTCTTGCATAATAATGACATTATGTTGCCTGAAACACAGTCCAAACGGAAAAAAGATAAAAGGATAATAACCCTGTTTTAAGAGCAGAAGGTATGTGTGGATAATCTCATTCCTCTAATTAGCATAGCAAGTGACCTTAAAGGTATACAGGGTGTCCTAGAATATGTGGGCAATCTCTCGGATTTATACAGGGACGTTAAAACAACATGACATGTTCCTATAAAAATTTTCCTTAGAGGACTATGGAGATACAGGTCCCTAAAAGACGCCCCTGAAAATCCATTTTTTTTAGTAACTTTTAAAATACTTTATGCTATTTAATTATTTTTTAATATGATGGACAACAGAGGATTCAATAATCTTCAATTCGCAGAGCTAAGGAATGCATAACATTAGAAGAAGTTCATGTTGAACCGACTAAATGTTATGTAATAAAAATCATATTAAACAAAAATAGTTTTTTCTCATTTTTTCGATATTAACATAGTGACATTTTTTAGTTTAAGGTTCAAGCTATCTAAAAATATTATTTTTGTGCCTTTATCGTGTAAAAAAATTGACATTATTATTGACTACAGCTAGTCCGTCCCTGATAAACCAAATAAGCCAAATTGTTTTCATGGGTCAATTTTTAAGGAGTCTTATCTGTTGTTCATCGAATTAAAAAATAATTAAATTACACGAAGTTATTAAAATAATCGATTTTCAGGGGCATATTGTAACAAATGCCGAGACGCGTGGTAATTTTTTATTAGTTCACGGAAGGGATGGGCCAAAAAGTAAAATATTTCAGTCAACACTAATTTATCGAAAAGTTACGGGTTTTCAAGTAGGATTAGCGTCGCCACAAGGCCGTCCTTCGGAGAAGGCTTCATGAAATTTAACAGTATTTTTGAACAAGTTCATTTAGACTGTCGGGGCCATGTGTTGAGCATCTGGTATAAAGAGAAAAATCGATATTTCAAATAACGCGCGAAATGCATTTCAAAGAACGTAGGAATTCCAAGAATAAATTGTTAAAAGTTGTTAGAAAAATGATAATAGATCAAATAGCTGGTTTCTAGGCGGATTTTCCAAGCTATAAAAATAGATTATATGAGATTAACTAATCCGTCCCGTATTACTACATGGAGTCACTAGAGGAAGGCTAGTGTTACTTGCGAGTTCAGTTAGTCATAGAATTATTTATATAAATGTAACTCCAGTCAATTAGGTAATTATTAACATAGTATAGTTATACCAAAGAGTCCCGATATTCAGGAGCCCACCAATAAGAAAAGAACAGAAACTTCTGGACCCAAGAAATGGGCGTGTCGAAGCGAGGTGTCGAATTCAGGAAAGATCTCCGAAAAACGGCATTTTTTCCTTGGGTTCCAGATTGAGCAGTCTACTTTGTTTTAGAGTCTCGGGTTAATTTAATAATGGATAAAGTCATTCCAAATTTTGCTATGGATCACGCATTCCCTGAATCTCGGTACGCTGTCGCGTGTCAATAAATAAATTAATAATGTTGTTCGAGCCCGTTGTGTCGTTATTTTGTTTGTTCGTTTTGTTTTTATTGTTATTAAAACCCTTCCTGGAAGTTTTGGTGTTTCTTTCTTGTTCTTCCAACTTGAGTGTCACCCTATACAAACCAACCACTGGATTACCTTGTACATGAGCGACATACGGTAAGTATCTGGTATTCATTCTGTGAACGTACAACATTTCTAAGTTCCCACGTATTAATTAAAGTGTAATGATAATTCTTCCTTTCGAGAAGTTAATAGTAAACTCTTTTGTCAGTTAACACCGTTATGATACTGGTCATAGCGGTAGATAGATAAGTAAAGAAATAGCCCCTCAGGTTATAATATTTTAGCCGGTTGTATCCCTCCAGGGAACATTTTTATAGGAACTTGTCATGTATCTTAACGTCCCCTGTATAAATCCTAGAGATTTCCCACATATTCTGGGACACCCGGTATAATAAAAAGGTAACTGTGAATTGTAATCTTTCAAGAATAATTACGAAATTTTATCAACGTTACAAATTAATTTAATAATTCCAGAAAAAATCAACATTTTTTCTCTCTAAAAAAAAAGAAGAAAAAAACTAAAAATATGCCACAAATAAATAACCTTAGACCTTCATAATAAGTTCCATTTTTATCAAATTTCTCTAGATACTTATCTATTTGTGAAATAGTTTGATGTTTACAAAGTACGAGAATATCTATTATTTGCGACCTTTAATGTCAAAGTTGGTTTTATATATTTAGTCATTGATATTTTAATCCAATTCAGTTCTTTATATGAGTTCACCGAGATATATAAATTTTAAAAATACATACATTTCGCGATTATTTCACAACGATATATGTATCATTCTTGTTTCAACTTCTATTAATTTTCCATTCAAAACGTTCGGATAACTACATTGGCGTTGGATAAAAAAACATTACACGATGTTTCAATTAAAGAAATACTGTTAAAACATATTTAGAGTTTATTTTATTCAGAAGAAGAAACTTCAATGCCCTCTTGTTGAACAGTGTCATCAATTTAGCTTTTTTGACGATTCGGGAAACATATATTCTCTTCGTCAGAATGTGATGTATTCTAGTGTTAGTTATGGTAGTTCCTCTTTGTGGTCCATGGCATTCCGGTGCATGGTCACCAAACTTCTCGTTCCTTGATTTTTATATAATATGTAAGTTTTTTCTGTTGAAATTACTTCGACTTTTCTTTACTTATTCCTCAGTTCTTCGCCAAATTGTTTTGCTTTTTACAAGAATTTTGGTACTGATGTCTACTGAAAGCCCTATGCCTTCGGTATGCTCCACAACTCTCGATTTCTTTTCTATGTTATTATTTAGATAACACTTCAACACTTCTTCCTTTTTCTTGACCCTATAAAAGCTGATGGTACATGAAGCAAAAGGGATCTTGTTCTCAACATTTTAAATGTTAAAACATTCGTTCGATGTTGATTTAAAGAAGTAGCTATCAAATATGTGGCTGTCATTGGAAATGCAATAGCAGTTTTTGGTTCACAGATGTTCGATATTGTATAAGGTGTTAACGATACCTTTCTATGGCGACTGGTGATGAGATACTTGTGTGTTTGTGGGTTGACCTTCTGTAAACGCTGTGCCGTACGATTTCCTTTCCATTAACATCGTCGAACAAAAGATTTATCGTTTTCTTCCAACTCCATAAAGAAGTTGATATCCGGATGAATTTAAGTGGTCTAGAAGTACTTCTATATCCATATGATAAATGTCTCGTCAACATATCCTATAATCCAATAAAGATGACATTTTATAAAAAAAAATTCCAAACAGGATGATTTTTTCAGGGTTGCTTGGGGATTGTCTCCTGAGTATCCAGCCATGAGATAACACTCGAACTCCTGGTACGACTTGCTCTATGGGGATGGTTTCCTGAACATTTTTTTAGAGCAAAATAATCTTCATAAAAGTTGTAGAGGATCAAATTTTGAACAATTTTTTTTATAAATTTTTTTTTTATGTCTAATCTTTAACGAGTTACTGCGCATTATGTGATAAAATTGGGCAAGCTGCAGGAGTGGTTTTTTACAAAAAAAATGACATTAATAAAAGTTGTAAAGAATCAAATTCGGAACAACTTTTCCTCATTTTTTGTATCTCTAATACTTAACGAGTTATTTTTTTAAAATAACTTTAACATATGTTGGAGAGGAGTAAATGCTCTACAATTTTCCTTTATAATTTTATTTATTATGTCGACTACTTAACAAGTTACATCGCATTTAGTTAGGCCTAATTCACGATCTGCATGAAAATCATCAACTCAGTTTAATAAATCGTCCTCTTTTCCTGGAAGGCTCAGTTGAATTCATCTCTTCCTCAACGTCGTCCGGACTGATGTTTGAACTATCATCCTACGTGCGTGATGTACTGTTTGCAGGATCGTCATCAATGTCATCATCATCGCTGTTATTTCCAAATTGCAAATGAAAACTAAACATGAACTAATGCAGTTGTCAGCTAATACATGACAGCCTAACAACGCTTGCCCCATTCCCACTGTCGCCAACTATTTGCAAAAACATGTTTACAAGACGACCACTGCAGCTTGCCCAATTTTTGTCACATAACTCGTTAAGTATTAGAGATATAAAAAAATTTATAAGGAAAAGTTGTTCAGAGTTTGATCCTATACAAGTTAAGGGCATTTTACTCTAAAAAATGTTTAGGAAACCACCCCTATAGCTTAAGTCATACCAGAAGCTCAAGTGTGATCTTTTGGTTGGATACTCAAGCAACCCTAAAAAAATCATCCTGTTTGGAATTTTTTTTGCGGCCCCTATAAGTCGAGCACAACTTTATTGGATTACTAACTTTGATTTCACTGTGAATGTAGAGTCATTAATTCCAGGGTCTTCCATGTAGATATTTGCCAGTGCTGGGAATAAGAGTGATCTTATCAGTGTGTTCTAAAACTAAACTGTAAAGAAGAAGGTCTATCTTCAACACCCTCTAACTCCGGACGAAGAATTTTAAACATTTTTTATACATTTTTAAATTTTTCCATAAATTCCTCAACATTATTTGTCATAATTTTCGCATTACATAAATTTAAAAAAGTGATACAAAAGAATGGAGAAATACCACAAATTAGCAAATATAACTTGATTAATATAAACAAAAAAAATTGAAAAGTCAAGCCATCAGCAAAGAACAATTTTACAAAAATTACTCCTTGATAAAAACTTGACTTTATAGAACTGATCTCTACCATACCCAATTAATATTCTTAGGGGTAGACGTAACGAATATTTTAATGGTTCTGTAACGCTTCAACTAACACCAATGACCAAAGTTGAGCAACTCAGAGTGCGTCCATCATTTGAATTAGGACCTCCAGACTGCTATTATAACCGAGGTCGCTCGACGAGGCTCCCAGGATTAGTATGCCACGGTACTGACTACTAAAACAGGGATAAAGTCGCAAGTAGGATCCCTCATGTCTAACAGGGAATCTACCCCAACTCGCTTTCCATGATTTTTATATACAGGGTGTTAGTAAATAAGTGCGACAAATTTCAGGGGGAGATTCTACATGAGAAAATAATGGCAGTTTGCATATAAACGTTTGTCCGCAAATGATTCGTTTTCCGAGATACGGGGTGTCAAAGTTTTTCTTAAAAACTGACGATATAATTTATTGCTCTGAAACCAGGCGACATGTGCAAATGAAATTTGGTGGGTTTTAAGAGGTAGTTATTTTCTGACACGCAATTAAGAATTTTATGTTCATCATTGGCGCGCGTACGGGTAATAATCTTAATTTAAAAAAAAAATGATACGCCACTGAGATATTACAAATTAAAAATCATTTTTGAATTCCTCGTTCAATTTGTGACAAAAAATCTCTTGCGTTTTCTTCGTATGGGGCGCCGTTTTGATGCAAAAAAATAAAACATCTTACGCGTATTTTTTATTTATTTAATACATAATCGAAAACTATCTAATACAATAAACATTAAACCAGAACAATAACAGAAAATAATACTATTAAAATTTTGAAAAGGCACAAAGCTACAACAAATGATCAAAATGACCTCCCTCAGACGTGACACAAGATTCAACTTTTCGCCTCATTGATTGTCGTATTCGCGCAAATATTCCTGGTATATTTCTTATTGTCCCACAGCCGACTATAATTCGCTTCCTCAGGTCATCAACATTTTCAAGGGGAGTGGAATAAACTAATGACTTAAGAAAACCCCAAATGAAAAAATCAAGAGAATTTAAATCCGGCGATCGAGCAGGCCAATGTTCCATACCTCCCCTACCTATCCAACGATTTGGATATACTGTGTCTAAGTGATTACGTACATTAATGCTAAAATGGGCTGGTGCACCATCATGCATATACCATAGGTGTTGTCTCAGCTATAGAGGAATTTCTTCAAGAAGAACAGGTAACTCTTCCTGTAGGAAATTAAGATAAGATTCGCCTGTTAGTCGTTGTGGGAGAAAATATGGACCGATTAAATGATCATCAATTACCCCAAGCCATACATTTACGGAAAACTGATTCTGAAAATGAGCTTCAAAGATTCCATGGGGATTTTCCTCAGCCCATAAGTGATTGTTATGGAAATTTCGTATACACTGTCGTCCAAAAGTAGCCTCGTCAGTAAACAAAACGGCATTTAAAAAATTAGGAATTTGAGCGATTTGATGATTAATCCATTGGCAAAAAAATAGGCGCGGGAAAAAGTCTAGGTAGTAGAGCTTGCACACGTTCAATATGAAACGGATACAATTGCTGTTCTTTTAAATACAGTGAAGTTGCTTACATTCAATATGTTGGCAATTTTTCGAGTACTTGTTTCAGGTGTTTTGCGTGTCAAAAAATGCGGATAACTACCTCTTAAAACCCACCAAATTCCATTTGCACATCTCGGCCGGTTTCAGAGTAATAAATGAAATAGTCAGTTTTTAAGAAAAACTTTGACACCCCGTATCTCGGAAAACGAATCATTTGTGCACATACGTTTATAAGACTGTCATTATTTTCTCATGTAGAATCACCCCCTAAAATTTGTCGCACTTATTTACTAACACCCTGTATATGTTGTAAAACATAAAAAAATTCAGAGACACGCATTTTAATTATCGGCGGAATAACGTATTTAGAGGATGAAATCGACCCTCAAGATTTTCTCAAATTTTCGGACAATATTGTATGAAACTATGAAACTTCCAATTTGTACCTGTCTTACACTTATACACGTATAATACAGAATAATAAAGTGTTTTTTTCTATTAATTTATAGTCGATCTCATACAGTCTAATATTCCCCAAATACATTGTTTTAAGCGTCGGACATCCCCTTGGTAAATATGTGCTGCAGCTGCTCTATCGTACGAGTACAAATACCCCATTTCGTCTACAATATTCAATGAAACATCTTTGAACAGAATTGGCAATGTAATAATTAAAAGATCTAAATGTTTTGTGACAAACTTACCTAATTTTCTTTTAAAATTTGCTTAACAAGTATCATATACTGTTTTACCTTTTTTTGTAAATAAAAAAAAAATATTTATTACTGAAGACAAATTATATAAACAATTCATAAACAGTTTTGCCATGGAATTAAAACAGCAATATTATATAATGAAACTATATACAGGGTGTTCCTAAATAAGTGTCGCAACGGAAAACTGTAAATTCCTCTTGAAAAAAGAAACATTCTTTTCCTCTTCCATTTTTCTCTCCGGGTTTTCGTTTTCGAGATACACGGTGTCAAAATTTTCATTTTTTTAATTTTTTTTGCCGATATCTTAGGAACCGTTCGAACTACAGGACCGAGTTTTTGTACACGCATTACCACTAGTAATAGCTACTTTTTCACAGCCTTCTCGAATTCATTGAACGTGCCAGTGGTGGAGATTTTAAGGTATATTCAGGGTTTCCCCCCCCCCTAACTTTTACGCCACTGGAAAAATTGACATGTGGCAGCGCCAATTAATTTTACACAAAAATAGTTCTCTTGGTTCATTGCTCTAAAGTCAACCGTTTTCAATAAAAATGACTTTTTATGAACAAAAACAAACATTTTGCTAACGTTTCGAAAATCTTTTGTGTTCAAAAGATAGGTAGTAATAATTAACAATTTTAACGAAATCTAACAACATTTGCAACAAGTAGCTAATAATAGTGGTAATGTATGTACAGAAGCTCAGTCCTGTAGTTCAAACGGTTTCTAAGACATTGACAAAAATCTGAAAAAAAGTTTTGACACCGTGTATCTCAAAAACGAAAGCCCGGAGAGAAAAATGGAAGAGGAAAAATATGTTTCTCTTTTCAAGAGGAATTTACAGTTTTCCGTTGCGACACTTATTTAGGAACACCCTGTATAATACCTGCCAGATTTTATTCACAAAGAACATTATAACTCTTAACTAAAATAGCAAATATAGATTAAAGTCCTTCGTTAACTAAATTAGATATTTTCCGGAAGTTCGACCGAAAACTGTTTCCTGGCTTGCTGGCATTTTCTGCACAAGTTCAGTCACAATTTTGGCTTTTTTATATAACAGATACTCCTCTGTAAGCCGTCATCGTGTTAGGCATAGTTAGTTTTGATTTTCTCTTTAATGCATTTTTCGTAGTTAGAAAGTCGCCTTCTGGGGACGTTTGGTATGGTTTGGTATCTAATTTTATACATTTTTGCCATTGAAATCACGATGACTTGGTACTAAGTGTCTCACGGTATACCAGTATATGCTACATATATCCTGTTTTACCGTTGAAAAATTAAAAATTAACATAAATCCAAACCAGTGTTAAATAGTGTTTGCTTTTATATATGTTTCTGCCATTGTGAGTTATAATTCTATTTCGAATCAAAGCAGTCTAAGAGGGTATATACCATTCTGCGTTGGTAGACCTTGTTGGATATACTGTTTTTCCATAACAGATAAACAAGCTAGGTTGCACATATACTGTTTTACCAGTGTTTTATTTGGAAAGTTAAGCGAAATAGAATAAATCTAAAAATAGCATGAGAAAGAGCGGAAAAAGTTACCTAGTTTCGGCGGGAAATTCAAAAATCAAATTTTTGCACATATACTGTTTTACCTTAGCAGGCAAGTACTGCTAATCGACAATTTGTGTGTAGATATTGCAGTTCGAGAAACAATAAAAACAACAGAAAATGTATCGTACTCATAACGATAAATGAGGATATGTTGTGAGGTCATTAGATTTGAATTATACATAGTCAAAAGACATATTATCATATTTTTGCATAAAATAAGGTGATGTCTGGTTAATGTAAATTATAATTATGCTTAAAAGTAAACGGGTTTAGCTATTGTTGTGAAGTCTTTTATTTTTTGATTTTAATCTTTACACTATAAACTTTCTTCTTCTTTTTGAACATTTAATTTAACGAACCTAACCTACTTCATAACCTAAAAATCAGAGGGAGGAAAAAATAAATAATTTTTTCTCGACCGCAATTAAATTTGGGACCCATGTTAAATACAAGTTTTTTGTTTATTTTGATTTATACTATCACATATTAAACATGCATCTTATAGAAATTACGTACAAACTATCATACTATACTAAAATACAAATGCTATATAGAAAGAAATTATATAATCTACTAGCAAATATACATATACTCGTAAGTAAAAGTAGTCAATTGTGAGGCATATTTTCCATATTTTTCCATGGGATATATACATAAAGTATATCTGACTAGAGTGATGTGGGTAGCCCTTGGGACATGTAAATAAAATGTACACAGTCACGTTCCGATGTTATGCTGGATTAATAATAAATCAGACAAAACGGACCAAAAGATAAGGGAAAACCGACGTTATTCATCGTCGTCTACTATCCATGTTGAAGTAAATTTTAAGAAGTATGTTTTTTTTAAAACTATCGGTGTATGTCAAGTAAGTAGGGAAACCTATTTAGTTTTAAATTATATCCACTATAGCAGATATAATTTTTCTTGAATTATATGAACACCAAAAATTGTGTTTAGAGCATAGAGATATTCTTCCAGTTTGTAAGTATTTCATATGTCATTTTGTTGATTTTTACCTTTAATATAATTTACGAGAAATTAAAATTTTGTTAAGCTTCTCGAACAACAATAGAATACTCTATTTTAATACAAGTAAGCATTCTAAAAGAGGAAGATAATTAGTCATGCTATTATTTAACTACAATATGAGGATAATAAATCATTTTATACCAAGTGCATTATGTACCTATCGACATTTAACTTCATTTAAGCGCACTTGTTAAGCACACATATTTTATTCGTCTTTATTCGTTTCGTTTTCTTTTCCTTTATTATGAAACTCTTTTCATTATAGTCTCTTTTTACTACTCTATTTTTATATTTCCTAGATCATGCTTTTTTGAGGAGGTGTCCGTTACGCTTTTACTTATTCCCTTACTTCATAAGTTTGAACTTTGAAACTGATTTAAATTTCATCAGTATTTATTGATTCACCAGTTCCCCATAAAAGTTATCTTTCTCTGGGTTTATCAGTTCACCTGGTTGTTTAAAGTAAAAAATCATTTCAATCAATTTTTTTTTGCAATTTGTGTTCATCCACAATTTTTATCACATCTGGAATATAGGCATTTCTGTTACGTATCGAAAAAAAAATCTATCGAGTGATATTACTTTTCAAAAATAAAATGAAACTTTTTCTATCAAAATTATTAAGTATATTATGTACATATCTATACATTTCGCATTTTAAATGTATTAAAGGTGTAACATTTTGAGAATCACTGTCCATATGAAAGATTTAATTCTTATCATCAACGGATTGTGAGATTGCCACGTCATTTGTCAAGAAAAATATTTCATATAAAACTCCATTATTTTAAATTTGCACTTTAATCTACAGTTTAGTTTAAAAAATAGTACCTGATTTTAACTTCATAATAAAAAACCTAACGACTAAACAATTAATTTGAGCAATTGTCAACTTAAAGTTGTCATAATCTTCCCATCCACATGTACACAACTCTAGAAAACTACAAATAATTAACTTAGAACAGAAACTGACAGCGAGAAACACAAAAGTAATTTCACTGATTTTCATAGTAAAGACGTAACCTCTAATTTAACTTGCAATACACGAATAACGAATATTAAATTTGAATTGGAAAATACGTATTTTGAGTTCGCAAATATGTATTATAGACTAGGTGGTATTTGTTTTGGTTTGGGTGAATCGTATATCCACGGAGATTTTTGACTTTTTGGCTTTCAAATATCACTAAAAATGAACATTTTTCTATACGCATAAAAAAAACGTGGGCTTAACTTTTGGCGGCGCAATATGTTAAAAAAAATTCGAAAAATGTCAATTTTTCTTCCTATTTAATTATGTATCTTTTCAAGAGTTGATTTTAGGCGAAAATGGAAGAGGAAAAAAATGTCAATTCAATTTTTTACAAATCGAATGAATCATGATTATTATGGTAAAAATCGAAAAAATCGCAAAAATGGGGTTAAAAAACAATACTTTTTAGGGAATTTTTTGGGGTATTTAAATTTGGTATAGGACCTTTATACTTGGCTCAAGAAAACTTCGTGTTATGTAGAATTATCACACCAAATTTCATCAAAATCGGTTCCATAGATTTTGCATAATAATTTTGCAATCCAGATTTTGAAAGAAAATTTGCAAATTTTCAAAATTTTGCACAGCAAAAACCAAGGCCCTTAGATACTTGAAAATTTAATCACATATAGAAGGGCTCTCAAGCTTTCAATTTTTTTTTGAAAAATTCGGATCCGTCAATTAGGAGAGCTCTGGTGCTTGTTTAAACATTGGTCGAATTTTTTGTACTTATAAACAATTAGAATAACTTTGTGAATATTCAATCAAATCAAATTTTTTAAAGCAGGTTTTAAAAGTTCTTAGAAAGACGCTTCTTTAAAAAAAAAAAAACAGATCGCTTGATCAATTAGTTTAGTTATAGCCGATTCAATTTCGAGCAGGCCGAAGCGGGCGCGCTCTCTGCTGCCCCCACCACCACCCGTACGATTTTATTGAATTTCTCGCTTGCATAAATAATTTTAAACACGTTTTAAAAGTAAGTTGCCAATGAAGAAAAGTATTGTAATCTTAGACCTGGTAAGTACTCGGAATACCAAAGGTGTTTTTCGACAAATTAGCCCAGATGTCCCAGTACATTTAGTGTAAATGACAATTAACTTTACGGCTATAACTACGTAACTAATTGATCAATCGATCTGTTTTTTTTAAAAGAAGCGTCTTTCCAAGAACTTTTAAAACCTGCTTTTAAAAAATTTGATTTGATTGAATATTCACAAAGTTATTCTAATTGTTTATAACGGATTCGAATTTTTCAAAAAAGTTTGAAAGCTTGAGAGCCCTTCTATATATGATTAAATTTTCAAGTATAAATTTTGAAAATTTGCAGATTTTTTTTCAAAATCTGGATTGGAAAATTATTATGCAAAATCTATAGAACCGATTTTGATGAAATTTGGTGTGATGATTCTACATAACATGAAGTTTTCTTGAGCCAAGTATAAAGGTCCTGTACCCAATTTAAATATCCCAAAAAAAATCACTAAAAAGTATTGTTTTTTAACCCCATTTTTGCAATTTTTTCAATTTTTACAATAATGATCATGCTTCATTCGATTTGTAACTAGTCATGTTTTGTACAAAATTTAATTACAAACATTTTTTCCTCTTCTTCCATTTTCGCCTAAAATCAACTCTTAAAGGTACATAATTAAATAGGAAGAAAAATTTGACATTTTTCAAACTTGTTTAACATATTGTGCCGCCAAAAGTTAAGCCCACGTTTTTTTTATGCGAATAAATAGCTATTTATGATATACGTGTTAAAAGTAAGATTTTATTTTGTGAGTGAAGATGATTAAAAAACGAGCGTAGCGAGTTTTTTAACTTCACGAACAAAATAAAATCACTTTTAACACGTATATCATACACTATTTTTTCTACAAAACAATTGGAAGAACTTTAAACTCAATAAAAATAAGAAATCAAAAAATACCACACAGATCGCAGTGTTTATGAACCAAAATTTTCGTAGCAACCAGTGCTGTTGTTAGTTACGGAAAAAACGCAAAAATATTGACAGCATTTTCTAGTAATATTATAAGTATAATGAATAATCTCGATAATGAGCGTAACGAATCCATCCCTGCTGAAATCGAAGAAGCCGCCAGTCGAGCAACATTGGAATTATTGCCGGCGAAATCAAAGGAACAGTACGAAATCGCTTATAGACGCTTTTCGGAATGGTGCAACATTAAAAAGGTCCCTGGGAAATGTAACGAAAGTGTTTTACTGGCATATTTTGAGGAAAAAGCCAAGATATGGAAATCGTCAACGCTGTGGTCAAATTATTCCATGATCAAAACTATGTTAAAAATAAAGCAAGATCAAGATATAAGCAAACATTATAAACTTATTGCTTTTTTAAAACGGAAGGGTGAAGGATATCAAGCAAAAAAGTCAAAAGTTTTGACGAAGACGCATATCGACAAATTTCTCACAGAAGCAGAAGACGAAAAGTATCTGAAGATGAAAGTCGCAGCAATAGTGGGTGTCTTCGGGGCGTGTCGCCGGGAGGAATTGTGTCAGATGACCATCGACAATATCGAATATTTGGGCACTTCGGTTGTTGTGACCATACCAGATACTAAAACGAAAGTGCCTCGGACTTTCAGTGTTGTTGGTGAATTCTATTTAAACTTTTTTAGAAAGTATATGGCACTCCGGCCACCCAACGCTGACCATAGACGACTTTTTCTTAAATATATGAAGAATAAATGTGTGAAGAATCCAGTCGGAATTAACATGTTTGGTAAAATGCCTGCCGACATTGCAGAGTTCTTGAATCTACCAAATCCTCAACTCTACACCGGACACTGTTTTCGTCGTTCATCGGCGACATTGTTAGCAGATTCTGGTTCAAATCTTACTACCATCAAGAGACATGGAGGATGGAAATCTTTGACGGTAGCTGAAGGCTACATTGAAAATTCACTGGAACAGAAGAAGGAAATTGCGTGCCAAATACTTCCTACTGCTACAACTACCAGCAAGACCACCAGTACTACCAGTAGTATTTCTACAGAAAATAGATGTGTCACACATGTTGACAGTAAAACCAACTTAAGTATGATGACTCCGCAGGGAATTACAATTTCAAATTGTTCTAATTTTACTATAAATGTTAATAGTAATAACTAGTTAAAATGTTGGTTTGTACTTATTTAAAATAAAAAGTTGTTCATGTGTTTGTTAAAACGTTTTATTAATTTGCAAAACAAAATTTAAATAAACTTTGATTTACTTTTAACACTAGTGTTAAAAGTAACTTACCTACTTTTAACACGCGTGTTAAAAAATGACATTTTTAACATCAAAAATGACAATTAAAAAGCCCACTTTTAACAGTTTTGTAGAAAAAAATGTTTATTTCTAGTTGAAAGCCAAAAAGCCAAAAATCTCCGTGGATATACGATTCACCCAAATATGGCTTTTTGAAACAGATACCGTCTGGACTATTAAATAAAATAGGACAAACATTATTCACCACTACAGATTGACATTCCAATCAATGACAACTTATTTACTGCAACGTTTGTAGCGAAAAACGAATTTATAAGCTTTAATATGAAAAAGTAAGGTTAATGACCCAAACTGTTATGCGAAATTTGTGACCAAGTACTTTTATATTTCTTCATACTGAACTGAATAATATAATATATAATAATATCCGTATAATGTATAATAATATTTTGTTGACAGGCTCATATCGATTTGTTATTTTCCTTAACGGCCTTTTTCTTTTGGACGCTTTTAAATGTATGTAATTAATATTTTTTACATATATTTTAATGCTAGTGATAGTGTAGTAAAAATGACAGTTTAATATGGATAAATTCCGATTAACTGTGAATAAGCATTTGTTTTATGCTTCCACAGGTCGGTAAGTTGATAAATATGATTATAATTTGATGCAGGTATCAAGGTAATGTGTCTCATAAACATAAGAAATTTTAAAGTAATATGTCAAAAATATAGCAAATTTGGTTTTGTCACACAGGGTGTCGCGCTTAAACGTGATACAAGCCTGTAGCTTCTTTATTTTTTGACCGATTTGAAAAAATTTTTGTTTTAGAATGTAGGGTAAGAAACTATCTAACTGATACTGCTGTTTTTAGTAATGCAATTAATAAAAACAACACTACCTATAACAGTTAGATAAAGTTCTTTTTAACCCTACATTCCAAAATAAAAATTTTTGAAATCAGCCAAAAAATAAAGAAGTTACAGGCTTGTATCACATTTAAGCGCGACACCCTGTACATTTTGCAAGGAGCTCTATCTATCAGTTAAAACTTGTAGGTAATTTACAGATAAATAATTTATTGGTGAGGGTAGAAAGATAAAGGAAACCGAGGAGTCCATAAATTTTTGTTTGAAGATATTTAAAAATTTTCTTGAAATATTTTCATAAAAATCTTTTTATTTAACATTTTTTTGTCCTTCTCTTTTCTGCTATTTCATATAAAAAGTTAGAGAAGTATCGACTATGCACTGATAACAGTGCATAGTCGATATCTCACTCAAAATGAAGGGGCAAACTACTTATGACAACCTACTGTCTGTATAAAATATATATGCACATTTATATTTCACCCTGTGAGGATACGTATACTAGATAGATAGATAGATATTTTATTCTTTGAGACATACAAAATGTATAAGAAACGTCATATCAAGTTGTAAAAAACGGAAATTACATTTTAACAAATATTTAAACACACGTTATACATAAAAAACATAAAATATATAAAACATAATATAAAAAAGAGTAAATAAACGTTACAAGTAATGCTTGATTAAGTATAAAAATATGCGGTACTATATAAGCACTTTTCAACAAGATACAATTTTAGATTGAATTTAAAAGCATTTACACTTAATATTTTTATATTTTCCGGAAGATTGTTGAACACTTTGGCACCAATCCAGCTTGGAGCTTTAAAAGTAATATTTACTCTAGAATAAGGGATACGCAAACCAAATCATTCTTTATTCTGGTGTTTGTTATGGACGTCACAGTTAGCTAAAAACTTAGATTTATTATTAAACACAAACAAACATATCTCAAACACATAAAGGCCAAAAAGGGTTAAGAGTTTATATCTACCAAATAGTTCCCGACATTAATGTACTAGGGACATCAACAATGCATCGCAATATCCTCTTTTGCGCCACAAAAACATCACGTGAGAGAGTGGAGTCATCCCAAAAGGTAATTCCATACCTTAGTCGGCTTTCAACTTGCGCATAATACAGTTTTAATAAATGGTCAGTTCCAATTACATTTCTAATGTTATAAAAAAGGTAATAAACAGATGCGAGTTTAGATGTTAAAAATTCACAATGTCTTTTCCAGTTTAAATGCGAGTCCAGATATAAACCCAGAAACTTTCAGCAAGTATCATGAATATGAAACTTAGTATCACTGTTAACACAAAGCTCAAGATCACCAAGTGGCTCCTGCGAGGTGTGGAACCTAAGAATCTTAGTTTTATCCGAATTAAAATATAAACATATATTATTAAACCAAAAAGGACTGGGCCCAAAACTGAGCCCTGTGGAACGCCCATGCTTATTTCAGCTAGCTCCGAGCTATATGTTTGCATAATATGATTACTCAAATGGTTAACGCTCACATATTGAGTTCGCTTCTGAAGAAAAGTTGTCACCCAGTCTAGAGGCGGCCCCTGATACCGTAATTATATAATATGCAGATTAAAATATCATGATCAACACAGTCGAATGCCCTGGTGATATCACAGAAGATCCCAACAAGGCACTCACCATCATCTATGAACTCAATCAGTTGATCTATAAAACTGTGAATAGCAGTAGAAGTAGATTTTTTAGAGCGAAAACCATGTTGATGATCTATAGAGATATTAAATTTATTGGTAAAATTCAACAATCTGTCCAAAAAAGCATGCTCAAAAATTTTAGAAAACCCACTAGTAATAGTAATAGGCCTGTAGTTGGCTAGAAAACGAGAATCAGATTAGAATTACTTTTCCAGTTTTAAGACAAGATGGAAACTTCCCCTCCGAAAATGAAAGATTAACTAAATATGTTAAGGGTTCTAAAATCAACTGTAAGTGGTTTTTAATTATGGACAGAGGGACTTTGTCGGGACCTGTGCACATTTTACTCTTTAATTTGGAATTTAATCATTTAAGCAACTCATACTGAAAAATTTTTTCTAGAAAAAGGGCTCCGTTTGATTTAAAAAAAACAATGTCACACGATAGGTTTTATGTCAATACATAAACGTGCAATTCCGCCAATCTCTGCCTTTCAGGCGTGATAAAATTTATACGGGAATACGTAATTATTGAAATCAGCTTTTTTATTGCATCAATAAATCCGGCCGTTAGTAACTTTATTTGATATTTATTACTGCCTTTGACTGATGTGTGATAAAGCTTTTTTGCGTTACCAAAAAAGGCGATAAATCATTCTGCGAGCTAGCAGAGTAATTTGAATATTATTCCCTTTTAAGGGAAGCTGTAATCATTTTAATAAATTCGGTTTACTAGATACTATAAACAGGGCTGCTAGTAATTGATTGTGTCGCTGAGATTTATTTCATTTAACTGGACATTTTAATCAATAAAAGTATCCACGTGTACCGCACACTGAAATCAATTGTTATGAAATTATTTTCCGATACTCGAAATATAAAAGAAATTAGTTTTGTTTCGAAGTTCATATTCAGAGACAACTATTGGATAATTGCAATTTTCCAAAAACATTTATTTGATTTAGACTACATAGTCCACGGGCCCACGTACAAAGAAATACCAGCAGATTACCAGCAAGCTGTAACTTTGCGTGCGGCTTAAGTTTGACGAGTCTCCCAAGATTTGACTATGAGGAAAATTCAACAGTGGTAAGTTTTCCCGTGATTTTCAGGAAAACATGTCAATCTGGCATAAGTTTAAATAAAAAATATGTATTTTTTAAACTCCACAAAAAAATTGTCCGACAAAAATGTTGGTATTTTGAGTTTGTCCCCCACCCCAAATATGTCGATTTGGTGACATTATGGTTGGTGACAATTAGCAAGCTGATTTTTCTGGGAGGGTTTGGTAATAAGTTTTGAAATGAAAGTATCTTATTGTCCGACAAAATTATTGAGAAATTTTTGCAGTCCGACGCCCCGAAGATGTCGACTTAATGACACCATGGTTGGTTATAACCAGCTGTCGGACAAAAGCGTGATTATTTAGAAAAATGCAATATTAATCTGAGAATTTAATTGTCTGACAAAATTATCGGTTTTTTTTGCTTGTCCGACAAAATTAAACGATAAAATTTTACGGTTTCAATACTTACGGCATGATGTAGAAGAAAAATGTATATTTAATAAAAAAAAATATATGAATAAAACAAATTTTGTTTAAATTTCTCAAATTTCAAAATATATATGACTAATTTAAATTTATTTTTTATACAATTACAAAAAAATTGTATACAGGGTGGTCCCGAGCTAATAGGTCAAAATTCATGGGTAGATTCTCGAAGCAAAAATATTGCGATTTAGCCGAACTTACCTTAGTCCAAAAGTTGATAGTTAAAGAGAAACAGGGTGTTAAATGTAAAATATTATTTTAGTTTTTTTTTTCATTTATTCCTTAATAAATGCAAATATCCTCACAAAATTTTGAGGTTTGGAGTTCTTTAAGTAGAGGAATTGAAATGTGTTCACTTTTTGGTTAAAGTTCATAGAGGGCGCTAGCTGCAGTAGATTGAATATGTTAAAAACGACATAACTTTTTATACTTTAAGGCATCTCATCTTTGGTATCAAATTCTTATTTTCCAACTTTTTTTACACAAAAAAGCTACACTTTATAAAACTAGCTGTCTCGCACCGTTTTCGAGATATTTGGCTCTGAAACTTTCAAAGTCATTTCGCATTAAGGATTTATACTTTACAACAAGACAATTTTTTAATAAACGCGTTGATAAATGTATAATATTTTTAAAATTGGTTTAATTGGTTTTTCAAGAACAAAACTATGTGTAAACTGTTTGTCAAAACAAGATTGCAAATTTTAATTTAAAAAAACACAAGCATAAATTTATGCATTCATTGTACAGTTACCATTTTTTATGAAATAGTTACAATAGTTTATAAAATAAAACGTACATATAAGTTTTTTGAACAAAGAAATCATTTGTTGACATCTTCGAGGCGTCGGACTGCAAAAATTTTGTCGGACAATAAGATACTTTCATTTCAAATCTTGTTACCAAACCTTCCCAGAAAAATCAGCTTGCTGGTTGTCAGCAACCATAATGTCACCAAATCGACATATTTGGGGTGGGGGACAAACTCAAAATACCAACATTTTTGTCGGTCAATTTTTTTGGGGGGTTTAAAAAAAATATATCTTTCATTTAAACTTAAAAAAAAGTGCTGGTCATAACATTTCATGTTTATACCAGATTGGCATGTTTTCCTGAAAATCACGGGAAAACTTACCACTGTTGAATTTTCCTCATAGTCAAATCTTAGGAGACTCGTCAAACTTAAGCTGCACGCAAAGTTACAGCTTGCTGGTAATCATTTTTTTCTTTGTACGTTTTTGAAACTAGAATATCCTGAAACATATACAGGCCATTCATTCCGAAGAACATCGGCAACGTTACTGAGTAACCAGGAATTGATGTATTAGCAATCAAGAGACATGGTGGGTGGAAATCAGCCACAATTGCAGACAGTTATTTTGCTTACAGTTAAGTAACAAAAATGAAATAGCCAACAGGATTCTTTACAATGACATTTCAACTTCAGGTTCTAGTAGCACGTCGCATCATGCTGTTTTAATGGATCAGTCAGATAATATTGAGCCTACGGTGATTGAAATGGAGCTGTCAAATCATTTTGAAAAAATGTGACAAATAGTAAATGCGAGGGGAATAATTATCCAGGTTTTATAATTGTTACTATGTAAAATTAGGTACTATAAATATTCATTCATAATAATGAATAAAATGTAATGTTCATCAAATATTTCTATTTATTTGTTCATAAAATATGCATTTACAACTCGAAATCGCTTTTTTCTCTAGGGAGGTAAATTACCTCACTTACATCCCGTTGTCCATAGCAACTTCACTTCTACGATAACATCCACTTACCACCTTAAAAACAATGTATTAATAGTCTATTTACTATAGTGGGAGCAGATAAAAGTTATTACATATTAGTTCAGAAGATGAAAACAGAATAATTTTCAAAATATTGACAACTCTTCGAAGTGCGCCAGATGTATTTGTATATATTGTATTTGTCTGCTTTTTTAGTGTGATATTTTTCGCTAGGCACACCTATTCTCATAAAAATAACCCTTAACTGTGATTGACATTTGATTGGACAATGTTTGATGCTATTTAACATTCTAAAGTAGAGTAAATACCTTGTATAAGACATGCCAAAAAAATATCCGAAAGTCAATTATGTCATAGCATAATGTAAAAGTAGACAATTCAAGGCGAGTAATGAATTTACCTTTGATCTTTAAGGTTCATCATTTCAAAATTCAATTAACCTCGTCCATCAAGTCGTTTTTCTCACCTCCCTTGGAGAAATCTTTCCCTTCAAGTTTCCAGGAGTTTTTAAACTTGTGGCCCGCACTCGTGACATTTTAATTTTTATCCAAGTTATAAATTTAATTACTTTTTTCCCATTATATTTCTTATTTTTAGGGCGCAGAGTAATTTATTATTCAATATAATATAATGATGTTTGAAACTAATGGTACCAAAATAATTCCATACTAATAGCATATACCTATTTAAAACTAAATTGCAGTGTCTTTCAACCCTTTTCCGGTCAAAAAATAGTATACCTAATGAATTTTTTAAGTGACAGCCCTTTAAGGGGTAAATTCAAATCTATGAAACAAGTGTGTAAAGCACTTTTCACGCTTCATATGATAGTCCCAGTCTTTAATAGTTATTTATTATATGTGTTTTAAGTAGCATTTTATGCACGCAAGAATGTTTAAACGCGACAACGTAGTTCGAGCTTTTAATATTCTTCAATGAATAAAAGACAATTAAAACACGAATGCAATACGACGTTTTATCCATAATCACATCACAATCATATATGTGGTCAGTATTATTGGAATTTAATAAAAAAATATTTGCACACTTGATATTTCTTACTAGTACCCAATGAAACGTGGTAGGCTTTGATATAACCTACCTACTGGTTGCTATGGTACGTTGTTTACTATCAATTATTTAATAAACAGTTCTAGAGAATTTGGCCAAAATGCAAGAAAGTAATTGTGTTCATGTGGCTGTTTTTGAATTTTTGAAGAAGCTCAAGAAGCAATTTTCCGGCGAACATTACGAAAAAGTGTTCGCCGAATTTAACGAATGGAGGGAAAAACGGAGAGTAATGACAATAAATGAAGTTAGGCTATCGTATTTTTTAAATGTGAAGGAAAAATATGCAATTTCATCTATGTGGGCGAAGTATTTCGATGATAAACGTCTACAAAAATATAGATATTGAAAAATATAACAAGCTAACTGCTTATTTGAAGAGTGAATCGAGAGGATACAAAGCAAAAAAAGATGCAGTATTGGAAAGAGCACATAATTAAGAATTTTTGACTGGGACATCCGATAAAGAATATTTAATGATTAAGGTAATATCCCTTTACCTTTTACATGTTGTTAGGTATAGGTACAGGCTGTTACAAATTCGCTTCTAAATATAGGGATCTCGAAAACGGTAAGAGGTACGAAGTAGCTTAAAGTTGTGTAATCAGGGGACCAACATTATGCCTCTAAGAAATCAAGGCAACATGATTAGTTTTCGAAATATTTGAAAAAACTGAAATTTTGGAAATTCGTTTTTGTTTCATTTCAGCTTTGTTTGAGGTGATATTGAAAAAATAAGAACACTTTCTCATGGCCACTTCTTACCGTCTATCGAATGGCATAATCAATTTTTATATGTAACGTTTCATCCTTCCAGGACCATCATCAACTTCATTTTTTTAAATACGACCCTAGAAATTTTATTACATTTTTTGCAAGCCTTCATAATCCCCAATACTGTACCGTCTCAGTCCGAATCAGATTCAGACGTTTTGTCTCGAAAATTCATCTTCAATGTATTTGTTCCAAATTTATTTAAATTTTTTATTTAGATTTCTTTACTTATTGAATTATCGTACACTGTAAGTGTCGTTAGACCCTATGAAATCCATCTAGTTATTTAAGCTATTACCACCACGCGTTACAATAAAACATTTATTATTATTAACTATTACCATCACTTGGTCATATATAACTCAATAAGTTATTGCGTCAAAATTAAAACATTATTACAATTTTAATTTTATTATGACAAATTAATTCTTAAATATGCATATGAACAACCAAAACGCCAACTGAATATTCTTTAAAAAATTTCAGTAAATGTTCAAAAACATTTACGTTTTGGCAAAGGTTGAAAATGAAGATCACCGTAATATTATCGAAATTTATTATACCACCTGTAACCGCAACTGAGAACGAGCATGTCAGATGCATTTGTATGAATATCCTGAAAAAAATAGATCGGGATTTCTTTCAATTTTGAGTACTCGAGAAGCCTAGAAATAACTATGCATATGGACACGGGAATAAAATTCTAATAATTTTTTATTTTAATGCACGGTGGTAATATATAGTTTAGATAACTAGATAGATTTCGCAGAGTCTAACGACACTTACAGTGTACGATAATTCAATAAACAAAGAAATCTAAATAAAAAATTTAGATAAATTTCGAACGAATATACTGAAGATTAATTTTTCGAGACAAAACCTCTGAATCTGGTTCGGGCTGAGGCAGTACGGTATTGAGGGTCATGAAGGCTTGCAAAAAATGCAATAAAATATCTAGGGTCTTTTTAAAAAAATGAAGTTGATGATGGTCCTAGAAAGACGAAACGTTACATATAAAAATTGATAATGCCATTCGATAGAGTGCAAAAAGTGGCATAAGAAAGTGTTCTTCTTTTTTCAATATCACCTCAAACAAGGCTGAAATGAAACAAAAACGAATTTCCAAAATTAAGTTTTTTTTCAAATATTTCGAAAACTAATCATGTTAGCCTTGATTTTTTAGAGGCACAATGTTGGTCCCCTGATTACGCAACTTTGCCCCCATTTAAGCTAATTTGTATCTCCTACCGTTTTCGAGATCCCTATAGTGAGAATCGAATTTATAACAGCCTGTATAGTGAACTTTGAATTATTTTAGGTGGCACTAATAATAGGGGTATCTGGTGCCTGTCGATGCTGCGAATTGACAAATTTGAATTATACAAGAAGGATTTTGCGTGAATGCTGTTGAAATATGCACAAAATATATTTCTCTGCGCCCAATTCGCCTAACACAAGACAGATTCTTTTCAAGATACATCAATCAAAAATGTACTTCTCAGCTTGTTGGAATCAACACATTGGCGAAGGTATACCCTCAATAATTGCTTCATTCCTGAATATCACATATCCAGAAGCATATACTGGCCATTGTAAGAGCCGCACTTCAATAACTTTATTGGCCAATAAAGGTGCTGATCTTACAACTATCAAACGGCATGGTGGATGGAAGAGCTCCTCTGTAGCAGAAAGTTATATTGAGGGTTGTTCCTTACAAGAAGAGACATCCGTATCTTGTGCAAATTCTTCATAAACTTCGGCAGATTTTATGCGTTCCGAAAACGATGGCAACAATGCTACAGGAGTTGTTATTAACGCAAAGGAAATTAAATGTGAACAAAAAACGAAATGTCTTTTACTATAAAAGTAAATGTTAATGTAAATGTAAATAAATTTAATTTGATTTATTATAAGTTTATTTTTCATTATTCTACTAGTGAAATTAAGTTATTTTATTTATTTAATTTAATTCACCCAACGGGAGAAACCCAATTACAGGATGAATATTACAGCTACAATAAATACACATTAACACAAGAAACATAAACATTTAAAAAGTATAAATAAAAATTACAAACCTTAATCAGAAACAATGGTCAGTCAATCAATAAAAAAATAGCATAACGATAAAGTCACATGGGAATTAATATATCTAAAATCATTACCAACAACAGAAACAACAACATAAGTAGGTAATACAAAAAACTAACAAGAAATTAAAAATCCGATAACTCAATTGTGAGAATAGAAAATTCTTTTAATATGTGCTAAAGAAGTATTGAAAATGTCCAGGCTATTCTCCATATTATGATAATTAAAAAGCATTTGATGTAAAGGAGACCACCGCAACATGTTAGTGCGCGAAGAAGGAAGATTAAACAAACTATTTGATCTGGCATTTATTCTAGGAACACGGTAATTTATTTGTGTTGTAAGCTCAATGCAATCAATATCGTGGTTGACAATTTTGTACAAGAACATTATCGAGTACATAACCCTCCTCTTAATTAAACTATGCATTTCAAACCTATCCAATAACAACTCCTGAGGATATCCCAGAGCTGGATAGACTCCATCTAAGATAAAACTGGCCGATTTAAGAAACCTCCTCTGCACTTTTTCTAATGATGTTATGTAACTATTATAATAGGGAGACCAAACCACAGAGGCATACTCCAACTTGGGTCTAACAAAGCACGTATATAAGGTACGTAATGTAGACATATTCTTAAAGTCCTTACTATTTCGGAGAATAAAACCCAAATTTTTGTAAGCACCTGTGACAGATTCAGCAATATGTGCAGAGAAGGTTAATTTTGGGTCAAAGATGACCCCTAAGTCCTTAATATGCTCAGGTCTAACCAGTACCTGATCACGTAGGCTGTAATTAAATAGAGTAGTATTAGTTTTACGGGAGAAAGACATTACATTGCACTTCGAAGCGTTTAAGGGGAGCCGATTATTATCACACCAAATGGTAAGCAAATTCAAGCTGTGCTGAAGCCTATTACAATCAGATACAGAGTTGACATTAGTATAAATTTTCAAATCGTCAGCATACATTAAAAAATTTACCTTAAAGTTTCGCGCTATATCATTGATAAAAATAATAAAAAATAGTGGTCCTAGTACTGACCCTTGAGGAACGCCTGATGTTTGACTAAATATGTCTGATTTGTAACCACGATATTGCACAAACTGAATACGATGTGATAAATAAGATTTAAACATAAGTAAAAGAGAATTATTCATACCAAAATTGTGTAATTTACGAAGTAATATACCATGATCTAATTTGTCGAAGGCTTTAGTGAAATCAGTATATATAACGTCCACCTGACCTCTCATATCCAAAGTCTCGGCAATAAATTGAGTAGCACACACAAGATTGGACACTGTTGATCTACCAGGCATGAAACCATGCTGCTCAGAAACAATTAGATTTTTAGCATAAAAAGAAATGTGTTCGCGAATAATAATTTCAAATAATTCAGAAAAGTTGCATAAAATAGCAATAGGTCTGTAGTTTTCAACATCCTCCTTGTAACCCTTTTTATAAACCGGACACACACGAGACTGTTTCCATAAATCAGGGAAGGTGTTATTTTATTCCACTAGTGGATAAAGTATCACTTTACACGGTTCATATGTGTGCATAAAAGTCCGATTATAAGGTGATTGTGGATAAAATGAAATTATTACATTTTTATTATTAAAATATTAAAAAAGAATAATTTTTTCCCAATTACTCCTAATGCTATTCGGTATTATAATGGATTTCTGTTAAGTCAGTATATTTGTCTGATGTGGTCCTTTTTAGTTAGTCTGGTCTTATTATCATTTGAATAAACAACCGTACAACTACATTTTATTAAAAAAACTCCGATAAAAGAGGAAAATTCCACTTGCATGTTATCATTGTTAAATATAGAGAATAAACAGCAATGTTTTCGACATTTGCCTAGAAACAAAATATTATAAGCAGAATATTAAATCGTTACTTTTATTGAAAGGGTCAAACGCTTCTGGTAATCTCCAAAAATTGATACACTTTTAATGAGAACTGGAACACGTAATCATGAAACGGTTTCGTGAATTAGTGATGATTAATTAAGGCAATATTAAAGTCGTAAATAATTCAAAACGTAATCGCAAATAAAATAATAATACGCAGTTATACAGTGCTTTCGAAAAGTAACGAATAAATTCATTATTTTTTAAATTGAGAAGTTTTCGAAAAAATCCCCTGGCACGTCGATTTTATTTTTAAAAAAGGCACTTTTTGACATACGACCCATATTTGTGACGTCATCGTTGTTCGAGATATGACGTCATCGACAATTTTTTTAAATAGCAACCCCCAATTTTGACCATGCCATTTGAAAGAGCGTGTCATTCTACATACGCTTCGTCAAAAATCATGGTTGCCTGACAGTAGCCTTAGCGACCGAGAATGTTTTTTATTGCTGTCAGATAAAAACTTGAAATCGTACTTTATTAAATAGTTTTTT
>NW_019416354.1:703966-711952 GCF_000390285.2 Anoplophora glabripennis
GTGTTTTGTTTTTGCTTTGGCGCTTTTTAAGACATTATATTTTATAAGTTTAAGTTTAAAATGAGGGTTTGTGAAATAAAAAAACTTGTTATTAGTAATTTAAGTTTAGAGGAAAAAGTCGAATTGAAAAATAACGGACGTCCAACGCCAGTGTTGAATTTAGTTGAGGTGCAGAAAGAGTGCAAAAAGTGGGCCGGCTTTCGCAAATTTGATAAAAACATTTATGATAAGACCCTGTGGTTGTGTGGTTGTGACCAAACAAATAGATTTTTTTGTTTTGTATGTTTATTGTTTGGAGGAGGCGAAGAAAACTGGACGAAAACTGGAGTTTCTGACTTGAAACATTTAGAAATTAAAATTAAGAAACATGAAAATTCTCCTAAACACAAAAATAAGTTGGTGAGTTTTTTACTTTTAGGAAGAGTAAATATTGCTTCTTGTTTAAATAGTGCTTATGCAGAACAAATAAATAGTAAATAGTCATAACGAAACAGTTAAGAAAAATCGATTGCTTCTTTCAAAAATTTTAAATATCTTAAAACTATGTGGTACATGTAACCTTTCTCTTCGTGGACATAATAAAAAAAGTGACTCGGTAAACAAAGGGGTATTTTTAGAACTGATAGACTATAGTGCAAAAATTGATCCCGTTTTAGATAAACATCTTAGTGATGCCCATGTTTTTAAAGGAACTTCAAAAACTATACAGAATGAACTGTTACAGTAATCTACATAATTATATCCTAACTGGGTTGGTTGAGCGATTATCCACTTCAGCCCCCACACGTTGGAATTTTATTTCTCGCATTGTATCTAAGTAGCTACTGTACACACTGACAGTATTCATTTTGGGGTACTTGCAAAACACAATGACCTTCAATTTCCTTAAAATTTTTCGCCTGCGGCGCTAAGCGAGGGGCTGCCACCCCCCACGCCCCCCGCGGCTCTTATGATGTACGTCCTCTTTTCAAAATGCGCCCCCCTGTATTCAAACCCACGGGCCGCCACTATCAAGGAGACACATAAAACTGAGGAAAAACATATTTGTGAATCTTTATATAACACTGTCTAATTTGGCTTATGAAATAAAACAATTTGAACAGATCAACTGTAACAGAAAAACGTTTTATTATCTGCTTTCCTAGAACTATGTATTGATGTCTTTAACCATCAATAAATGACAACGTTTTATTTTCATATTTCTGTTATCAGGGAATTTCTTTATCAAGGACAGTTTTAGTATATCAAAACATGTGCCTAAAGTTACTCAATAATTTCTGCTATATGCAGACGAGTTGGTTTTTGCCACTTATAGAACAAGGAAATTAGACGAAGAAAGGAGGAAACCTCGACATAATTCCCTCCAAGCTGAATTTTTGCACAGACGTTCTTTGATATGTTCCAAACCCAAATCAGCAAAAATCGTAAAAATTACAACATTATACATGGCAAGATATTGAAGGTCAAAGTTTTTTGCAAATATCTCGCTTCCGTGTATCGCACATTCATAAGGTCAAGAGTGAAAGTTGTAGAGAATTTAATTATCTACAAGATTGGTCTCGCATTTTTTTCCGAAACCTCGCCTTATGCGTCAGAAAGATAGATCCTTCATTGATGTACTGTCAATAGGAATGGAGTTACTGCGTCTGAAGTGACAGTATGTTTATGCCATCGGTACAGTGAGCTAATATTAAATTTATTTTAAACTTGGTAAAACTTTTACCGAAACGTTTCAGTTGATGAACCAAGTTTATAGTGATGATTGTTCATCCCGTGGCAGAGTTCATGTGCGATGCACGCGGTTTAGAAACGGTCATGGGGACGTAAATGATGAGCAACATGTTGCTCAACCCAAATCCGTGATCACCGCAGATTCCATCAAAATCGTGCACGAATTCATCAAAGATCAGCCAAAATCTTCATTGAAATTGATGGAATTGGAATTGAACCTCTCACAAACATCAATTTATCGTATTTTGAATAAACATCTGGACTACCGAAAAGTGTGTGCACTGTTTGTTCCGCACAAGTTGACTGCCGACCAAAAATTGCTCAGACACATTCGAAGGGCGTCATCAAGAAGGCCAAAAAGGACAAAAACTTCCTTTACAACATTGTGACTGGTGATGAATCATTGTTTTTTCAGTATGATCCAGAAACCAAGCGCTAAGTGGAAAAAGCCATACGAATCAAAACCTCATAAAATCTCCTTTGGAGAAGTCAAAAGTGAACACAATAGGTTTGTTCCGTCGGGAATTGGTTTGGAACTGTCACAAATGTTCGTCCAACTCCGCCTTACATTGCATTGGCCAAAAGTAAGTTAACAACTCAACCGCCTGAATGTTTCTGATGGTTCAGAATATGTTCCTTGCTGCTGTTGCAACAAATCCAATGTTGATTTGCTTTTAAAATACAAATTATCTTATTCAAACACTAATTTATGTTAAGTACAATAAGTTGAATAGAATACCGCAGTACTACGATATTTACGTGGACTTTATTAAAGAGTATTAATAAGTATCTTAATTTCAAATTTATAAAAATCATAGATAAAATTAGTATTGTAATTCATTTTAAGAATATCCTATAACTAGTTATTAAAACCTGTTGGAAATAAATTATATCAAGCCGATGACATTTGTATCGATTTTCGCAAAGCATATGACAAAGTAAACCAACACACTTTTACGTAACTATACTGGCGTTGGCATAAATGGGGTTCTTCCGAGTTGGGTCAAATCTTATGTTAGAAATATGTCAGAGTTTATTAAAGTAAACGATCATAAGAAATGTGGAAGTAATTCCTTCTAACTGCTCTTTCATTACATTTGGTCGTCTTGGAGTAATATCTCACTTTAAATTTATTTTCAAATACCATATTAATTCAGTTATTTTGTGCATCAAAGATGGTAAGGTTTATACTTAATAAATCCCTACACCTACATTATGCTTATTTATATTTAACAAAATAAATGTTACATTTTCAATTGGAAATCCAAATTACAATATATTTATATGATTCACTTAGAAATTGTATAAAATAAGCACTGGATAAAATAAACTTGTATCTTTAAAATAACGCCGCATTCTGAACGATAGATATATCGATTGGATAGAAAATATGAAATAGTAAATAGTAACTAATAAATAATAACTGCCCATATATTTTATCTAGAGTAAATTTTAATGTCCCTAATCTATAACATGGTGATCTATTTTATTTATCTTTTAGAACTACTAGTACTAAAATTCTCCCATTTGTAGAGTGACGCATTCATCCAACATATTTTACTTTGGTATTGATTTGTTTAGGATTTCTGATAAATCATTAAAGTTAGTTCCTTTATTTTTAACCTTATTTTGTATGTAAATGTTAACTGTTTTCTTACTGTCTTAGAAAATGTAAATTTACTTTAGTTACCATGGTGTTTATGTTGTGGATACTGTTCACGAGTTAACCCTGTTTGTCTCCCTAAAGTTTAAATAAATAACTAATGGAAAGTTACGTAACAACCGAAAAGTGGTGTTTTCAGTAGATTCCAGAGTACTGGCAGCTCTGAGAAACTGCAAAACTACTTTGCGGTTCATGTAATTTACAATACTTTTTTCTATAACCGACCTTTACATTATAAGAATATACAGGGTGTTTGGTAAGTCGATGCATTTCTTACAGGAGGTTATAGTACAGGTGATTTGTGATATATTTCCTTAATATACCACATTCCGAAAACGCTTAGTTTCCGGTCTACAGGGTGTTAAAGTTTTAATAAAAAAAAATGCTTTATAAATATTGGGGAAACCGCTCAGAATATTTTAATGAAATTATACAAGCTTTAACAGTTAACAACAATACATGTTTTACGATAAAAATATTGTTTTCAGTCTCACCAGTGGCGTGTGCACAGGCACGTCTTTGGGTATTTTTAAAGAAAAAAATGATACGCCACTGATTTTTCTTAAAATAAACATTATTTTTCAATTCCTTGTTCAATTTAAAAGAGAAAAAGCAGTTAACAATATCAGTCTAAATGTGATCTGAAGCTTCCCATCGATCAATTTACTCTATACGTATCTAGCAGCACTCTAATGCCTGTCAACAACTACAAACAACAATAACAAACTAAATAAATTATTATGTAACATTTCTGTCAATTGTACAATTGCAAATGTTAGATATCTGAAGGAAAGATATCTATGAAATGAAAACACGGTACCTACTAATAAAATTGATTTAGAGTAGATTTTCTTTAAAGCTTAGATTTTGTTTACAATAGCAAAGTTTTGAATCCTCCAATAAGCCTTCCGCTTCAGAAAACTTCCATCCCTGACGCCTTTTTAAATTTATAATATCACCGCCTCCATTTCCTGAGTCGCTGAACTTCGACAAAAGCAGTAGCTTATGAATTCCTATAATTGGGTTGAACACTTTCACCTTTAATAAAAAGTAAACCGTCGCCGTCGTCTAAGACTGTGTGCGGTGGGTTTAATTATAAATAATTCCTATAAAGCTGCATTTTTTTCTGAATTTGCAGTAAATGATGTATTCCTGTTAACGACGGTAACATTGTCTTTTTATACTGTATATCACTCACCGCCATACGAACTAGCTCCTTGCGGCGACATGCACACGCACAGATAACTTTGTAATTTCTTTCTAGCTTACCTTAAGCACCAAGCATTCGTTATTGGAAGCATTGTTCAGAGATGTTTTAATTTGCCCTCTTGTAAGAATCTTAAATTCCATTTCTTCAGGTTATGAATTATAAACTTCCTTTTCAGTTTGAAAAAATTTGCTAATATGCCGAATATAGAAGTGTTGCGTATAAGCTCCATAAGATCGTAGAGGACAATTTTTTTGATTTTATAGCAAAATTTGCGAAAAAGTCTTCTTAACTTATTCATAAACTTCTCGTACACCTTTTCGTATCGAGCTTTTGATTTTTCCGACAGAATATTGTATTGATGTCAAGATTTATTGTGAAATTTCATTTTCTGATGCTTCAAAATGAATCCAATATTTAAATTTACATTCTCGAAAAAAATTATAACACATGCGATATGGGAAACTTCTCTGCGAACTACGTACCCCGTCCGGCATTGAATTACATCACCAACAATAGAACCGCCAGACATTAGATCGATTTCATACTTATTGTTCAACAGCGATTTTATTATTGGGATTTATCGATTGAGATTTACCGACATGTTTTAGTGTGGGTAAAATATAACCTACAAAGTATGTCGAATTTTAAATGTCATTGCTAATCAATGACTACTATTATAGGTATAAAAAGTTTATTATGCCTTCTCCGATACTAGTCATGCTTCTATAATAGGTATCGATTAGTGGGTCACTCTCTGCCAGTAGATATAAAACAATGTTTTGTGCCAGTGAGCAAGTAGAAATGACATTTAAGATATGACATGCACTGTGCATTTCGAAGAAACAAAGTCTCCTCCAGTTTATTCATAAAACTACTAATTTTCGAGTTATAATTTTTTTAAAATCTAAATTAAGCTTACTGCATAGTTGAATAAAATGAAAACAACTCTAAACTGTTCCTTTCCAAAAAGCGTCTATAGGATTTATTATAAATATAATTTTTAATACAACTTAATTAAAAATATAAAAAAAATATTGGTACATAATTTTTCTCAGGGATAATAAGGCGAAGTTTCTACGCCACTGAATATTTCGGGCTTTTATTAAAGCATTGCATTTAAAATTTAATTTGCGTAGTAAGCTTGTTTTAGACTAAAAAATATATCTCGAAAATTACTCCTTTTTCAAATAAAATCACGGGGATACATTTTTGTTGAAATTGGGTACCAAATAAACTTATCGTGATGTCTTCCAGTATCCGTCACTAGTGCCATAATTGTATACAAATTCAGATAATGTTTGCCTTTAATTAGTAAGTCGCCACTCTAAGTTTCATTATCAAGGTAACATTTGTATGTACTTCCTCATTTAAATACGCCCTGCAGATTTTCTGATGTTGTCAAAAAATTTTTTTTCTGAAATTGTTCGGAAATGTGTACTTTTTCAGTATTTTAGTTCGTTGGTAGACATTTAATGCCGAATTTAATCAACTTTAAACCATCTTAACTTTTTTTTTTTTTAATGGAACACCCTGTATATTTTTGCGATCTTTCGAATGGTATATTAGTTCCCTATACCTATCTCTTCTGGTTTTTAAGGTATTTACTGTTTTTCGTGCAGTCCATGGATATTGCATAATTTCTTGCAAGGATGGCTGTGAAATTTTTAGAGGAACTTCAAAACAAGCACTTGTCACCCGTTTATTGTTGTCAATTTAACACATACAGTGAATGTTTATTTAGGTATTATTTATTGTTAAAGAATGGAAAACGTTAACATTTATTCAAATGTTAACATTCTAAATTTCTCCCCTTCTATACTTGTATGAAATTAAATCATTTTGAAATTATGGCAGGGAAACTTAGAGTTTTAGTTATGTCTCCTATAAATGTTATCGCTCTAACTTTATTATTGTAAAATACACATTTTTTTAGGCAGTGGTTTTAATTTTTTTTTGAAAAAAAATAAATACAGGGTGTTCTCAAAGTTGAGTCATTTATTTTAACAGCTGGTAGAACTCATAAAAAAAGTCTATTTACCAAAAATCGTTTATATAAAAGTGGTCAAATAAAGTCTTATAAGTAAATTTACGAACATCCACGGAGCCGGATGATTTTGTAAAGGAAACCTTTCCGCGTACAAGCGACATGCTGCTGCATTTTGTTGACACACCCTATGAGTTAATATTATGTCCACTAGTTCGTTGTGTTCATAAACATGTGCCATTTTTATTGCACAAAACACCCACAAATCAAAAATAATATCACGCACTACTGTACGAATTACTTAGCACTGTCAAATCGAAAAGCGTACTCAAAACCGTGCAACTACAAAAAAAAGACATACCCAGTATCAGTAGTAAACAAACAATTTATGTTTTTACAACGGAGTGGTCGAAAATGACAATAAATCAGGTATGTATTAGAAAGTTTTTAAATTTCAATTTTTTAAAATAATTGTTAATAATTGCATTATTTTACCACTTTTATATAAACGATTTTTGGTAAATTGACTTCTTTTTATGAGTTCTACCAGCTGTTAAAATAAATGACTCAACTTTGAGAACACCCTGTATATCAAAAACGGTTAACTTTAAGAATAGGAAACCTTTATGAAAGTTCACCTAAAAATTGACGTAGAATCCAAAATTGCAATAATATACAGGGTGTTCCATTTAAAATAACGAAGATGACGTCAATTTCCGGTATAACCGGAAGCGTTAGATGGATGCCATTATTTTAGTTGAGAATGGCATGCCCGGAAACAATATTGCCCAAATTTTCAAAATTAAAAAGGAAGTAGTAGATACAGGCCCGGTCTGGCTCTTTCAGGGGCCGTCGGGAAAAATCGAAATCGGGGCCTATTTGGTTTTGTGTGTTATTAGGGTACATATCGACTCTCCCAAGGAAAACTGTCGTATCTCAAATTTGGTTATACTGAGATAATTGCATTTGAATAGTTGAGAAAATAATAATGTTTGTTATTTTTTTATTACAACAGCTAAATCGTTCTTCTTTAAGAAAGTAATTATTGTTTAGGTCGTAATTAATTATTGATGATCTAAATAAAATAGTTTAGGATAAGAAAAAAATGGATTTTGAATGAGTTACTACAGTTTTCGTCGACAAAATTTTTATTGAGAAACAACTTGCTACATTAATAAGGTACAGAAAAATTAAAAATTTTCTATTTTTAGATAAAAAAATAATTGTTAATAATCAATAATGACATAAAAGGAAAATTTATTACGATTCAGAGTCAGAGTCATCTTCTTGGTCAATATTACTTTCTTCCTGGTGGTCAGTCTTACTAGCAGGACGAAGGGAGTTGTAAAATCCATGATACATCGGTGGTATCAAATTAGCCTTACACAGACCCAAAAG
>NW_019416354.1:712852-814006 GCF_000390285.2 Anoplophora glabripennis
GCGCAAACGCGGCAGGCATGACAGAAGCTATTTACATGTTATCATCTGGATCGAGCTTGCAAGGCACTCTCCCATCTATTTGCAGCTCAAATTAAAGTTTATTAGTTATTTCAAGCACCATCTTTAAAATATTAAAAATATACTTTTAATATACTTACCCTTGCAGTACTTATTCCGTTTTTACATAATTTTTTTAACAGAAAAAAACTCATTGTGATAGGTGACTTTGAATCGTCCTTTCTCCGGCTCCAGTACAATCTACGAATATTTATTTGCAGTTCAAATTAAAGCTCATTTCAAGCGCTATGCCGCTATCTGTAGGAATATAAGTATACTTACCACTGCAGTACTCATGCCATTTTCACAGATTTTATTTACGCTATAGCTCTATAGGCTACGTTCAAACTATTATTGGTTTTAAAATTATATAAAATTATATTAATATAGGTAATAAATTTAAACCTATCGACCCAGGATACAGGAAATCAATAATAGTTTGGACATAGTCCGAGGGCTTTAAAAATTTTTAAAGCTCTCATTTTTTCTTCCGAGCACATAGCTTATACAGCTATAGGGTAAAGGGTTATTATAAGGTTAAAAGACTTGGGAGTTATGAATTTCACTTGTTTTTCCTCCAGGCACACGGCTTATAGATAAAGGAGTTATTAGTTATTTATTTATCTCTTTCTTTTCTGTAGGTTCACTGTTTATAGGGGTATAGTACTTTTGGCACCTCGTTAGTCGTTTGGGGGCCTATCTGCAAAACTAAGTCGGGTTTTGCCGACTGCCCGACCTGGCCAGACAGGGCCTGAGTAGATATGTCTAATGTCTCGTCACCGTGGGACGCCCTGTATATTTATTATAACTACGTACTGAAGAGTGACAAATTAATTCAATCAGTACAGAGTAGCAAACTTTATATTTATATTTTATTAGTAATTGTACCCCTCTTTACTATGTGACCTATTTGGTATTCTAAAGGGTCTTGAGGGTTGTCGTTGACACAGTATACCGTGCAATAAGCTTTTGTGTACCTATATTCACCCCATACTCTAAACTTCGCCGACTCTTGCCCTGTTGGCTAACAGAATTTTGGAGTAATTTTAATTAAAACATTACACGAGGTTCCTCTTCTGCAGCCTAACAAGTCGCGTAATTTGTTGACTCGTTTTACCCCATTTACCATTTTAAACCACCCTTAAAATACCAGTCGTTTCGGCTTGATCCAATTTAGTATTTCGGCGGGCTCCGGCGCATTTGCGTAAACAGCTCGCTATGAGGTTTACTCTGAATAATGACTCGGTTAGGTAATTTAAATAATTGCGATGTTTATGATTAACATTTCAAATTAGACTGCGGCTGGAAAGATAGCTTAAAAACTGGCAGCCTTAATTGTGATCCAAATGGATACCGAGACGCGATTAGCGGCATGTTCATAAAATTAAGTTTGACTACAATTTAACTTAATGAGGTAGTTGTTAAGGTATAAGATATTTGATTGGTTGTCGCTAAGGGATTTAGTTAAATCCAGGGCACTTAATTAATAATTAATTGAGTATTTCCACCACAACAAAAAAAAAGGTTTAAGTAAATAAAGATGAGTCATCGGCTTGGTGTTATAAATTTAGTTTTGCGTAATCACAAATAATGGTTGTCCCATAATTCACGGAAGATTTGAATTTTGCGCCATTTGTACAGTAAAGTGTTGCTGAGAAAAAAAAGACAGCGAGACAGCTTCAGGGTTACTGAAAATGGAGCGCTATACGAAAGAACAGCGCGATTTCATTTTTGGCCAATATTTTAAAAAGAATGGAGGTTTGGCAGCGACAATTTCCCTACAAAATATGGTCGAAACAGTAATTTAATTTCATCAACTGTGAACTGAAATATTCAGGGAGACTGGATCTACTAGTGATCTTAAACACTGTGGCCGTCCTTTAAAAAGTCGTTCGACACAAGACATAGAAGCAGTTGCTGAGAATCCAGGAACATCAATTCAGCACGGTTGTCAAGAATTGAACATTTCGGCGTTTCTCACGAAAACTTGCATCTTCATGCTTAAAAAGTTCAATTGACTCAAGAACTGGAGCCGATCTAAGAGAGTTCGTTGAATAGATTATGGAACAACAAGTGGATGCTGATTTTTCGAGCAAAATCATCTTTAGCGATAAGGCTTCTTTTCATCTTATTGGCTTCGTTAATCGACAAAATTGTCGCACTTGGCATTCAGAAAATCCACCAGATTTTGAGCTAGAGGCATCATCGGACAATTCTTTTTTTGAAAATGCGGTTGGTCAGGCAATTACAGTTACGGACAGTTTCACAATCGTTGATTATCTTTTTGGTAAAATAACATTGACCCAAGAGTTAGCTTATGGTTAAACAATTCAACTGTTTCATAATAGCCATTACGTCTTCAAGTAAGCCAACCTGGGGTTAAGCTGATTTTTTAACTGTTGTTACGAATTTATTGCAATAGACAATTGACAAAATTTAGAAGGGGAAGAAATAACATGTAGTCACATATTTTGTGATAGTTACTTGTTTATGTGAGAAAGTAAATAAGTAACCACTGTCACGTATCAAAAGACTGTCACCATACTGGTCCATTTCATGACTTGAACCTGTCCATCTTACGAATTTTAAGATTAGGATCACTAACTGTTTGCCCATTTAAGGAAAATAACACCGGCCAAAAAAAAAGTTATATGAACTTTACATGCGGCATATGATTTCCCGTGTATTCTTGTCTCCTGAGCATAGTCTGTTTTGCTCCATCACCCTTCAGTTTTCCGTAAATCGCTGAATACGTTCGGAAAAACGCTAAAAATCTTCAGTAAAATGGAGAAATTTAGGAAGAGACGAGATCTTGACATGCGACACATGTTTTCCGACGTAATTTTCCATCCTGGATCCGAATCCGTTGTCATAACTACTCCATAACCCTCTAGTCTTCAAAAAAATCGCTGAAGATCTTCAGAAAAAAGACGAATTTTGAGAAGGGACGAGATCTTGACATGCGGCATATGTTTTCGGACGTATTGTTATCCTCTGAATCCGAATCCAATGTCAGATTTGCTACATCACCGTCTAGTCTTCAAAATAGATCTAAAAAATAGCAAATTTGTTGAAGTAACGAGATCTTCATATATGACTCATGGTTTTCGATGTATTTTCGTCTTCTGTTAATTAAATAATTGTTCTCCAATCTTCAGACAGTGAATGAGGATAAGAATAAGAATAAGGATAAGGATAAGGATGAGGATGAGGATGAGGATGAGGATGAGGATGAGGATGAGGATGAGGATGAGGATGAGGATG
This sequence comes from Anoplophora glabripennis, assembly GCF_000390285.2. Lineage (NCBI taxonomy): Eukaryota > Metazoa > Arthropoda > Insecta > Coleoptera > Cerambycidae > Anoplophora > Anoplophora glabripennis. The sequence goes on from NW_019416354.1 coordinate 716,174, forward strand.
AGGATGAGGATGAGGATGAGGATGAGGATAAGGATAAGGATAAGGATAAGGATAAGGATAAGGATAAGGATAAGGATAAGGATAAGGATAAGGATAAGGATGAGGATAAGGATAAGGATAAGGATAAGGATAAGGATAAGGATAAGGATAAGGATAAGGATAAGGATAAGGATAAGGATAAGGATTAGCACATTTATGTCATTTGTATCTTCTTTCGGATGACCGTTGATTTTTCCAGCGTTCCACTACCCCATCAAACCCTGAATATCTGGGTTCTATGCACCATCCGGGAATGTTTGTGTTCACGAGGGTGTGCTCCAGAACATTTCATACGTATTGTATTCGGCATCCTCTTGTTGCACAGCAAGCCGTCACTTCTCACATTTCGCCCTTTTTTCTGAAGATCTTCAGCGATTTTTTGAAGACTAGAGGGTTATGGAGTAATTCTGACAATGAATTCGGATCCAGGAGGTACAATTACGTCGAAAAACATGTCACGTGTTCTCTAAATCTCTAAATTTCTCCAATTTACTGAAGATTTTTAGCAATTTTCTGAAGGTATTCAACGATTTACGGAAAACTTAAGGGTTATACACAGGAAATCACATGCCACATGTAAAGTTCACATAACTTTTTTTTGTTGGTCGGTGTAATATTGTTTTCTGTTTTTGGAAATTTCAGCGTTTTCAGTCCCCGGAAATTGATTTTTACGTGGGTACAGTCTATAACCAAACAACTTAGAAATCGAGCACTGTTGTAAAAGGCTTGTCAAATTTATTTGATTTCTTCTCCTTCTGGCATTTTTATATATTGTGGTCGTAAGTCTGCTAAACTTACTCTTCCCACCACCCTACTTGTTGTGGTTTTACTCCACAGAGGTTCTTAGAAAAGATCCATCGACAAACAAATATAATGTCAAAAGTAGCTGTCCTCTGGCATTGAGATAGTTATTTCTACATAAGAAAATAAAAAAAATAGGTATTGTAATTATCAAAATATATAGAAATATAGAACATGTACATACCTTTGCGTGCGGTGATTAGTAATATCCTGCATCCTTTTGTCATATTCCAAAAAAAAATTGGCCTTTGTCTCCAAATTCGTGGTCTCCTAACCTCCTCATCACTACTGTAAGCATTTACCTCGTAATCTTCAAAATTCATTTTTGATTTATTTTTTTAATATGACAGTTACCTCTTTATAGGATAACTTTAACTACAAATCTTCAGATTAACTTACACATATGGTTCTGGTTATCTTTATCACGACATAACCCAGACATTAGAAGTTAGAAGAAGTTAACTAGATGTCGTGAAACAGCTCACCTGCAGTTAACCTTTGGTAAGGAATTAACTACTAGTTAACCACAGATTATGAAACGGGGTGTTAATGGTGTTCGCTATCGCGTCGTGATAATCCAGTTTTTTGTGCCTAAATTGCAAGATATGGATGTAGAGGTTTCAACAAGAAGTTAGACAGTGCCACATGACATACAACGCAAGAAACAATTCAATTACTGCATGAGTCATTTTCTGGTCGTGCAATTCCCCATTTTGGTGATCAGAATTAGCCGCCTAGACCATGCCATATAACGCCGTTAGACTTTTTTCATTGTGCTTTTTTGGAGTGTAATTGAATGCTATATCAACGAAATTCAGCCGCATTTATGCAAAACTTCCATAGGAAATGTTCAAACTGAAGTTGCTCTTTACAGGTATTTCTACAGTTCTACTACCGAAATAGCAAATTACAACCTTTTATTACGTACGAATTATTCCGATTTCGGGTTGCTACATTTCCTTCCAACCCAAACGTGTCATAAGGATCGATAGGAGTCGGTTGAAGGGATAAAATGAGGAAAAGTTTGACTGTTAAAATTTAAATTAAATCTTAACTTTACAAACTTAGTTATATTTTCGTACATTTATTTGGGTATTTCTCCAGGTTTGAGATAAATTTGTGTGCCAAAAGTATTAGTAAAGGGTTATTTTTATGAAAATAGTTTTGCCTAACCAAAAATATCGCACTAAAAATACAGTCAAATAAAAAATACACTCTATGTCGCGTACTTCAGTAAGTTGATGATGTTTCAAAAATCACTCAGTTTCTTGTTTTGAGATCTGAGAATGACGTTTTAGTTTTAAACTAGTTTTGACAAATTAAATTTGATTGTTTATCTGCTTCCGTAGCTAGAGGTATACAGGGTGTCGGTAAATAAATGCGAAATTTTTAGGGGGTAGTTGCTGAAGTTATTTTGTGAAAAAAAGTTCATATAAATGTAGGTCGAAATATGCTTCGGTTCCGAGATACAGAGTGTTTAAATTTTAATTTTTTATTTATTTTTATTAATTTTAGTAGTTTTATAGATATTTACTCGAAATTTGAAAAGCGCTTTAGAGGAATAAATGTGCACTTTTTTGGTGTGATCCGAATATTTCTACTTGCACCAATGGCGCCACAACCTTTTTTAATTAAAAAAAATGGTACGCCACTGACTTTTTCCCGTTTTTATTTTAGAAATCCTCCATCCATTTGAATGAAATTGGTCTCTTCAATTTTTTTCGTAGGATGCACCGTTTTTGAGGAAAAAATAAAACATATTTTATTGCAAGTTGCGTATTTTTAATTTCTGTTGATACATTAGGTTGCTGTCAATATTTCTAAATAAAATACAACCACCAAATTTCGAGTCAATATCTTTAAAACTTTTTGAAATAACTAATAATAAATAAAAATTAAAATTTAAACATTCTGTATCTCGGAAAAGAAGACTATTTCGATCTACGTTTATATTAACTTTTTTTCACAAAATGACTTCGGCAACCATCTCCTAAAATATTTCGCACCCTGTATAATGTTTATTCTATTATTACTTCTTTTAGTATTTGTAGTTATTTTTTTTAACAAGGATACATTCACCGTTTTATAAAATAATGGCGTTTATTGCATTCAAAAATACAATTTTTAGAATTTTGAACATAATTATTTGTACGCGTCCCTGATAAAATAATACGTAAAATATTAGTCGTCTGAAAAATTGTTACATTTTTATCGATTTTTTTCAATAATACATTATGTGGAATTTTTATTGGAATTTCCCTTTGCTGTTTAGGTAACTCAATTTGTTTGTTGTTTATTTCATTAATTTATTATTATTTGAGGCAAAATACCCAACTAAATTATGAAAAACTAAAACTACGCCACAAATAGGTAACGACATTGTTTAACGTTTAGCAAACCTCTCTGTTTTTATTCTTAAGACTCTAATCAAAATGACTGATATTTATTATTATTATCAAAATTCAATGAATGATTTGAAGCACATGAATAACCATTTAGCAAAATAAACACAACTTTTGAACTTCCTTTTACAGGGTGGTTAATTGTATAAATTTTACGTAAATTCACGTTTTTCGCTTATAACTTTTTTCCGTTTATTTCCACGAGAAAACAGAAAAAAACTTTTTTTTCGTCTTCAAAAGACCTACAAACTAGCCCTCGAGCGTCAAAAAATATTGATTAAATCAAAAGTTTGTTTTCATAAGCTTTCCGAATATGTAATATTATATGTATAAGTAGGTATATCACGCGCGAGCGTCTTATATTTCATTTCGCAACTAAGGCTAAAAAATAAAAAAAAATTCAAGATTGCAAATTTGAAATTTAAAAAAAAATTATAGATTTCAATGTGTTATTATGAAACTTACCATGAAAAACATTAGTGCGATTGTGGAAGATGTTCGGGACCGTCCAGACTAATAATTAATTAATTTGTTTATAAGGCCATAACTTGTAAACTATTCAACTTACCGATTCCAGATTTCAGAAGTCATAAATAAACTTCTTCTGTTTATAACTTTTGATCTAATCAATATTTTTAACGCTCGAGGCGTTTTGTAGGTCTTTTGAAGACGAAAAAAAAAGGTACTTTACTGTTTTCTCGTGGAAATGAATGGAAAAAAGTTATAAGCGAAAAACGTGAATTTACGTAAAAATTATACAATTAACCACCCTGTAGGGCAATCTTCCCCCCATTTTTATGACTGTGGAAACTAATATGTTATTGTACATAATATTTAGCATCTATAGTGATAAATTCAGCTTGCCGAAACAAAAAGTCGCGAAATGGTCATTTCCCAGCTCTTTTTCCTGGCGTATACATTCATTATAATGATTAACACGTAATTCTAAATGTTGCAATAAGGATATTGAGCATGTTAAGATTTAGGAAACGACATGTGTGATCTTTACAAGAAGTAATGCACAATCCTATTGAAATAATAAAGCGTGAATTATATTTTTACTAAAGTCCCCCTTAAATGAAGGCCTACTACGATTTTTTTTGCTCATATTTATCAGTGACATACTATTTTTAATTAAGTATCTGTAACTACAATATTTCCTTGATTTTTTCTATTCTGTCAGTCGGAGATCTCGATACATTTTTTAGTAGTCAACGTTAATTGAAGCATAAATATTTGACACTTTTTTCCTAAACAGTGCTCGTAATATTTCAGAATAAATAACGAGAAAGACACTGCTTTCCAGCAAAATTGTCACATTTTATGGATAATGATATACATTCATCTATACGTGTAGCTACTAGACTTTCTGTCCCCGATATATCTACAGTAATAACTTTATACATGAGGACAGAGCTAATATGTATGGAAATGATCCCTCAACGTCAAAAACTGGAGACAGACGCCATGTTGCGACCAAATATGTACATTTTATATATTACAGAAACAAATTTATTCCTTTGTGGCGAGAATATTGGATCTGCCACTCCAAGTGGTTTCACCACATCGGATAAATAAGACTAAAAAACATCCCCACAAAAGCAGGTAATTAAATAAGATATTTTGAGAAAATTCTGACAGAATATCCCTAAAATACACGAGATTTGTTCGGAAAATAACCGAACTTTTTGAATTACGCGATAATGAAGATATTTAGTGATATGCGGTTGACAGCATTGCGTTGCGCATAACCTCCTCTGTAACCACATATTCTTGGATTGTTGCTATATCATTTAGTTTTTCTGATATTATTATTTGACTATGTTTTGAAATATGCGATTTTATGAAATAACAATGCATGTAATATTTTGCGTGAAACTGGAGAAAACTTTCACGGAAACGTTTCAACATTTGAAGCAAGCTTACGGAGATGATGTTCTGGGTCGCATGCAATGTTACGAAGGGTTTCACGATCTAAAAGTGGTCGTCAGTCAATTGAAGATGATCCTCGACCATGAAGACCTTTGATTTCATCTGATCACTCCCACGTTAAGAAAGTCAAAGATCTGGTGGGTGAAAATCGTCGACTGACTGTCAGAGAAATTGCAGAAGAGGTTAGCATCTTAATTTTGACTGAAAAATTGAACATGCATCGAGTTGCAGCAAAATTTGTTCATCGTTTGATGAACGAACAATAGTAAATCGCGTGAACGATTATCGGCAACTCCTTGAACAATCCAATGACGATGAAACATTCATTCAAAGGATCATAACGAAGGATGGGTTTACGGCTACGACATTGAGATAAAAGTTCGGTCATCACAATGGATTGGTGATCTTGACACCCCAAAAAAGCCCGTCAGTCTCGATTTGTTTTTTCGGCTTTAATGGAATTATGCATTTTAAATTCTTACCTCAAGATGATACGGTGAACCATGTATACTATCAAAGCGTTTTACAATGGTTATGTGAAAATATCCGCAAAAAGAGACCAGAGTTGTGGCGAGACAACGTTTATCAATTCATCAGTTTTGTGTCAAAAATCAAATTACTGTCCTCCCTGACCCTCCTTACTCGCCAGACCTGACTCCTTGCGATTTTTTCTTATTTCCGAAATTAAAATCGTTGTTGACCGTTTCAAATGAAGTTGTCCTGGACTGCTCCGCGAAATGGAAATACTGTTGGAAAAATTGTTGGGGAAATATATGTATAAAATGATTAGTAAAGTTCTATTATTTTCTGAACAAACCTCATGTAACGAAAAGAGGTTTTTTAATTTCGGTATTTTAAAAATACAATTTTATTTTTTAGTGAAAAGTATTAAACTTTATCAAACAATAAAGTGTCCACAGTATTGTGTCTACGTTAACGTAAACATGCTGTACATAATGACAATTGGTATCCGCCATGATGTCACGACATATTTACAAAAACGTTCATTAATTTAATTTGATTTCTAATTAGAATTGTTACAAAGTAATCTTCCCTTAACAAGAGTTACGTGTAATGAATGAAACTAAATTGTAAAGGGGAAAACCAAAATCCACTTAAGGAGCTCACTATTCCAAAGTCTTACTTTGAAGTAATATAACCATATCGGAAACCGGTGGGTTTCATCCCTGAAAACTTCTCCGTCTAATCCAGGGCTCAGTTCATTTCTTCTTCGCCATAAACTCCTGGAACAGTTTGATAAGTATCAATTTTCATTAGTTGGGAGTCTCAATGGAACTGTTACAGATCTCTAAGTAGTTCTCTTTATTGCCGTTGTTATACTCAAACGACAAAGGTTATTTTACTTTTCTGTGTTACATTTGTCTAGTCTAAATAGTTGAATTTAGTTTTTGAATTAATTCATTATGAAATGTCCGTCATACAGGGTGTTTCTAAAATAGGGTTCCAAACTTCTGCTGCGTTTATAACTCATTAAAATAAGCCAAAAAGTTCCTATTAACATGTGCCCTAAAACGCACCCTTAGGAGTTTTTTTTCCACTCACCACTTTTACTAATTAAACACTGCAAAGCTCAATTGACAGTTTATCAATAACTTAAACTGTTAAGCGTTGTGGCAACGTCAGTCTTTTATTTGCCATGGTAAACAGATTTTTGTAATTTTTGGCCTAATAACTTAAAGAGCAGAGTAATTTTCAAACTCAATTTACTCGAAAACCATTGGAAATATCGATTTGGACAAAGATAATATTTTTTACGTAAAATTGTTAAGATTTTATAAATCTTAAGGGAAGAGAAGGTTGTAAAAAAATTAAAATAAAAAAAATTACGGGCCGAAAACCCCCTTCACCAACCTAAATGGACGCATATGATTTGCATGTCGGAAAACGGAGTAGCCCATGTTATTTAACGTAAAAAGTTATGTAAGACCCATAATTTTTTTTCTATTTATTTGCAACCGTTTTGTCAATAACAGAAAAAAAACAGTTTTGTTTGAGCCCTTTTAAGGGCATATAGCTTCCTAAGGGTGCGTTTTAGGGCACATGTTAATAGGAACTTTTTAGGAGCTATAAACGCAGCAGAAGTTTGGAACCCTATTTTAGAAATACCCTGTATATGCACCTCTGACATATGCATAAAATTAATTCGCAATAGGCGATGCTATTGATGCGCTTTCCAGTCGTAGTACCTTTTAACGTACCATACGAAAATACAATCTAATATTTTCCTAAGTAGTCTAATATATTTCAGAAAGTGATTCTTCAATTTAATATGGGAAAAAAGTTCCTTCAATATGTCCAAAGCGTTTGTAAAATTTGTTGTAAAAGTTTTTTTCACTTTGTATTTAATTTAATGGTATGTTATTGGTCTAAAATGATTCACGGAACACCCTGAGGGTATGTATAAATATAGGCTTTTAATACACCCTGCAGATAATATCTAATATTCTAGAAATATTTAGTGTAATATGATTTCGCAACAATTCTGGTTTTCCATATCAGTAAAATAAATTATGAAAGGGCAAAATAATTATTTCTAGCATACAGAGTGATTCACAAATGGTGTCCAAAACCCAAAAAAAAAACTGATTTTCAAGGAAAACTTAAAAAACGAATTTCGAAAAACATAAGAGAGTAGTAATTTTTAGAAAATTGAAAGACGAATCCGAAAATATCATGGTTGTCACCGTAAAGCAGTGGCGTAATGTTTTATTTAGAAAAATATGCCACCGATACCCTGTATCTTCGCCACTGAAGCATCTAAATTTTAGAAAAAGGCCTCAGATTTTGGACAATGTTTACATAAATACATGTGCCCAATTTAAAATTATTTCACTTGCTAGTTTTTAAATTATTAAAAAAAATTAAAAATATTTTTTGAAGTTTAACACCATGTATCTTTTTAACAAAGCATCCTAGATAAAAAAATTTATAGGAAAGTCTCCCCTTAAAATTCACCAAAGAATACGAGGTTTCATTTCTGGTCACCATTTGTGAATCACCCTGTATAATATTTCTTATTATACAGGGTAAAAATTAAATGTGTACACATTTTTTAAACCAAAATACGGTTTACTTTGCAGAATACATAATTAACATTTTTTGCGAAAAATTTGGAATAAAAAGTAAAATATTTTTTAATTCTTTGGCTCTGTAGAAAAATTATTGAGAATTGTTGACATCACTATAGAATTTACGCATGACGTAGATCAACTATGCATTGTTACTGGTTTTACACACAACTCTTGAACTGTAACTTTTTATATGAAATAGGAAAAAAGTTAAATAAACAAAAAATTTTTTAAACGATACTCGACGTAACTATGAAATATTATAAAAATATTTATGGCACCCTCCGAAACATTAGGAAGATGAACCTTACAAAATGTGTTAAGAAAAATAAAATGTGTACAACTTTGTACAGAATGTATGTTTTTAACCTATATAGTATATACCATTTCATTTGCTTCTTCAGAATATTTTTTTATTTTTGTCAATATTTAATTTTTATTAATTTAATTTAATTAAACAAAAGTTTATTATAAATATTCCTTACAGAACAATTTTTTCTAATTGAGAAAAATATTAAGTAATCAGCACGTTCCAAAACTAATTTTGAAAAAGTTATAACTTGTTCTTAAAAAAATACTTTCAGACCATATACAGGATGTCTGGAAACGTCATGCGAGGTCAAAATAGTTGTAGTACTTCACAAAAAAATTTTTCCTATCGGCCTTCGTTGTGGAGTTATTCCGCCTTCAAAGAAAAAAGTTGAAAAATAAAATCCAATTATAAATTCTAAGTTGTTACCATGACAACAATGAAATTTGGGCAATTAAAGTATCTCATTGTACTGTTAATTTCCAAGTTTAACTGATATTCAATATGCCTGGATTATACAGGAGCAAACGAATTATCCATTTAATTTTATATTATTTTATACCTACACCTTTGACAGCGTTGCCAAATTTGTCATTTTTCTTTCATAGTTCGATTCCTCTCTCACTTTGCTAAAAAAGTTATACCGTGTATAAGTCGATATCTTAACATTTTTGAGAAAATCGATTTTATTAACAACATACATACATTTATTATAACAAAAAATCGATATTAACATTTTGTAAAAAATCTTGGTTTCTATGGAAATTATTAAATGAAAAAAGAGAACTGAAGTAAAATGTTCAATATGTGCACCTTGAACTTCAATGCATTTTCTAAAATTTCTCAAACGCCTCTGCTGTACTCGAAATATCATGTGGTGATCATTTCTGATGATATCGGCGTATGTAATTATACGATTTAATTAATAATTCCCTACTATTTACAGGAGTTTGATAAACAAGACTTTTAAGATGGTCCCATAGAAAAAAAATCGAGAAGATTATAATCGGGAGACCGAGGCTGCCACGGAAAAGCACTACCTCGACCGATTCATCGATCGAGAAATGTGATATTTAAATAAGCCCTTACTGCCCTGCTAAAATAGGGTGGTGCACCATCGTGCATAAGCCACATGTTATTTCGAATATTTCCAATAACGGGTTAAGGTGTTTTTGCAGTAAATGTAGGTATTTATCCCCATTTAAAGTGTCATCGATGATATGTGATCCCACTAAGTAGTTCCCAATTATTCCCATCCATGCATTATATGATAAATTGTTGTTGGTGTTTTGTCTGAATAATAGCAGAGGGATTTTCGTCACTTGAAATGTGTATATAGTGGAATTAATTATCCCTTCCCAAATAAATCCGGCTTCATCGGGTTGCTTAATGGCTTTAGTTTTCCAGAAAAGCCGTAGAAAGCCGTACACGTGCTTCAGACATAGCGTGAACCTTCTGAACGTGGTAGAGATGTAGCAACTGTTCTTTAAGTACGTCATGTACTACAGTTTTGGTAATATTACATGTTGACGATAACTTCCGAACACTGGTATGTGGATTTTCTTCCAAGCAATGTATTATCAGTTCTCCAGCTTGAACAGTTTTTGCGCCCCTTGGTCGCCCGACTCCACCACGTTTTTGTTTGATGGGTCCTAAGCTAAATCATTGAGCTTATAACATTAACTTACCTACTTTTGTAACATAGGTACCAGTTTTCCGCAAACTTTTATGAACCCGTATGAAAGTTCTCCAATCTGGTAATGTTCTATTTGAAAAGCGGTTAGCGTAAATCCGAACAGTTTCAGAAGCATTACATTCTATAAGTCCGTACATTAGATGAATATATGCAAATTCTTCATAGCTAAAATCGTCCATGATATTGATTGAATCAACAAATGGTGTCAAAATGATTTATGACAAATATCTAACTGCTAATTATACATACTTGTTGATAGTCATCTCAATTTCCACAGAAACCAAGATTTTTACACAAATGTAAATAACGCTTTTTTGTTGCAATATAATAAATATATGTTGTTATTTTCTCAAAAATGGTACAAGATATCAACTGATATACGGTATACCTTTTTTTTAGCAAAGTGGGAGAGGAATCGAACTATGAAAGAAAAATGTCAAATTTGGCAACGCTGTCAAAGACGTATAAATTTAAATTTATAATTTCGTCTGCTCCTGTATAATCCATGCATATTGAATATCAGTTAAACTTGGAAATGAACATTACCATGAGATACTTTAATTGCCCATATTTCTTGTTGTCGTGGTAACGACTTAGTAGTAGTAGTAGTAAAGGGGCGGCCTCAGCCTGGCAATTAGGCCACAAGTGGGCCCTTTTTGCCTAACCCGCCGTCCCATCACCTGACCACTCTCTGCCTCTGACCCTCCTCGAACCTACCCGACGCCCTAATGAACGCCAGGATTTTGGTCCATGGAAGGTCTCTCACCTCAGCCCCTTGCAGCTCTTCAGCACCAAAGACTTTATGTCTTATTCTCCCAAAGGCTGCACACTGTCCCAGAAGGTGGACAGGGGTGTCCTCCCCTTCGCCACATTTCGGGCATAGAGGGTCCTCCTCAATTCCTATTAAGCTTAAATGCCTCCTAAGTCTGCAGTGGCCTGTCAGAACCCCCACCATTTGGTTTAGGGCTCTTCGACTGAGGCTCAGCAGCCATCTTGTCTTGGATTTGCTAGGTCCATGTATAAAACTATGGGCCTGCCTGCATCCTCTATTTCTCCTCCAATCCAGACCTAAAGTTTGATAGGCCCACTTATTGAGGGCCCCATTAATGCTGCCTCGTGTGATACCTAAGATTGGTTCAGGTCCCTGTCCAGGTCCCCTGGACCCAAGACGAGCTAATTGATCCGCCCTCTCGTTACCAACGATACCCCTATGGCCTGGGACCCAAACCAACTCTACTTCTTTTCGTCTGGCCAAAGACTCTAGAGCGTCTCCACATTCTTGGAGTGGTAACGACTTAGAAATTATAATTAGAATTTGTTTTTCAACTTCTTTCTTTGAAGGCGAATAACTCCACAACGAAGTCAGATAGGATTTTTTTTTATGAAGTACTACAACTACTTTGACCTCCCTTCATTTTTGACGCGACGTCTCCGGACACTCTGTATATAGAACACCAGTAATTTTCTCAGGAAATTGTTTATATTACAAAAGTTCCTCATAAGAAGGTGTCCCAGTTTTTAATGGGTCACTATGTGTGAAGGAAATTTCAGTGACATACTGAGTATATTAATTAACGATTTGATTATGTTACTCAATCCTATGTCAATACACTTTAGAATATGTTATCTTCGAACATGTATAAAAGATGTTTACATCTTGACATACATAATTATGTCGCTTATTTGCTATATTGATGATTTCTCAATTGCATCTGAAGTTCTTCAATACGTACTGTCATAATAAGATCAAAAAGACGCACATTTAAAATAATTTTTATTATATTTTCCGTTGCCTTATGACTAATACTAAATTTTTATGAAATATCTTATGTAGTTTTGCAATAAGAAAAGTTAAATTGAACTGTTGTTATTTCGGTCGCTATACAGGGTGTAACGTAAAGGTTGGGAATAAATTAAACGGTGGATTCTTTATTTAAAAAAATAAATATTTGTCGTATAAAGTTATGCTCTACGGGTTTTCTTTTCAAAACTACAGGGCGCTAAAGAATTTCAAAAAATTTAGTTTTTTAATATCATTTTCAATGCAAAAGTCTTTTTTCAATGCCTATTTGACCATGTTCGGTGGCTGAGTCAAAACATACTTCATAATGTTTTGTTACTTTTATTTTCCAATGTTAGCAGTGGGAAAAATGGTATTTACAAAAGTTTTATTCACGGAAAAATTACAAGATCTAGAAATAAAACGCAAGAGGGTAATTGTGTTTAAAATAAAAAGTGGATCATAAAAAAATATTAAAAAATGTTTTTACCAGTGGCGTACCACAATTTTGTTCGAAAAACCTTACGGTACAATCCGTACGCGCGCCACTGAATAACTTACAAAGTCAATCTTTTTCCTGTTACTAGGGGATTATCAAATTAAGCTAATGCTAAAATTTCATTCCATTATCTTATAATGTTCGAAAGTTATTGGAGAAAAACTAAATTTTTTGAAACAATTTAGCTCCCTGTAGCTTGAAAAATAAAACCCGTAGAGCATAACTTCATATTATTTTTTAATCCAAAAAATCCACCGTTTAATTTATTCCCAACCTTTACGTTATACCCAGTATAGACACTATTTGTGGGAACACTCTGTATAAGATATTACAATTTATTATTTAAGTTGATAGTAGAGACGAAGATAATCCCACTCAGTTCGCATTGAAAACACTATCAGTGATCGTAGGTAGCACCCCCACTATTTCTTAAGTCTTCCAGTCAATTTTACGTCATTTTTGACATTTCAAAATTTAAAATTGTACAATAGCTGTAGATTAAAAAATGTACTTGTTCTATCAATATGTTCACATCCGCTTATAATGGTCAGCACGCTTCCAAAAATAATATATCAAGCAACAAAAATACTGCTGAAGTCAATCAGTAGGAGTATTTTAGAAGAAATTCAGCTAAGTAGAGAAGCTGCGAAGGTAAGATATAAAGAAAAAAAAATAACAAGCACGTCGTCCAACGTCCAACAAATATCTTTAGATGAAGCCAAGCGCATACTAAACGTTGAGAAATTGAACGCCAAAGAAGTTGAAGAGAAATACAAATATCTGTTCCAAGCAAACAGCAAAACACAGGGAGGATCCTTCTATATGCAGTCGAAAATTTTTAGGGCGAAGGAGCGGATAGATGCAGAATTAAATAGTATTGCCTTAAAAAATGATTTTGTTGACGTTCCAAATAAATAGGGTGTACAAAATTTGCGTGAACATGTTGTTAAAGTAATTATTCTGAAAAATTTAAGTGTCGTATATATTTGGATCTAATGTACTTATGGTCAATAAATGGATAAAGTTGCAAATTGCTCGGCTTTTATTAAATAATGAAGAGGGCAATATACAGGGTGTCCCGGTACTTGATACAAAAAGTTGGGTACAAATAGATGAGGTCAAAGTAATATCAGTTCTTCATATATTTTTTTTTCATACGGGCCTTCGTTAACAAGATACGTGTCCTCAATTGTGAAAATTGAAGTTATTTTTATTTACAGTCTCTAAACTATTAACTTCAGCACAATGCAAATTTGGTGATCGATAACACATGCTTACAGCTCGCTTTTGATGTTGTAAGTGAAACTTCATTATGCCCAGAACGTCAGGGACTGACTATGCCCAATGGTTAACAACCAGAATTTTTACATAGATGACGATCGCAATCTGCCTGTATCAAAAATAAGTTCCCTGAGGAATTTGTCAATAATAATACCCTCTTGGTTCAACTCGGTAAAATTAACAGTTTACGAAATATTTGTGATCTTATGTCACAGTGCACATCGAGCGGCACCTCTACCATTTTTTGTTTTTAATTTTTAACTGGACATAAATGCTATGTTAGAACCGTACATATTTTTACACATAATACAAATTGCCTATGATTTATTAGTTATGAGGTTATGAAGTTAAGAAGTTATGGGGTTATAGAGTTATGGGAATTTTTTGGGTTTGAGTACTTGGGTTTTCAAGGAGTCCTAAGCTATGTGATGAATTCTAGAAATGAAATATCCCCAATATGTAGTGCACAATGCTCATTAAAAAAAATAGTTTATGGTCCACCCACCAGGAACCCTAAACAAATTCATTACTAGAGTTTGCACTGTACATTGCGTATGTAGTACAGATAAAGTATACTTTGCTCGCTACACTAAATAAACATTTGCAGATATTTGCTTGAAGTGTACAACCTTTAATAATTGTAAATTTTGGAATGGAAGGACTGGCTTCATAATAGGATAAACAAAGTCAAGTTGTTTATTTAAGGATGAGCTCAATGCAAGTATTTACATGTAAATGTAAGCTTTAGAACATTTAAATACGTGTAATCACTCACAAATTGAATCTTCATAATTATATAACTGGAATATTAAATGTACACTACATAATTTTTAGTATATACTGAAATGAACACGCTGTATCTCAAGAAACGACACCGAGTAATAGCAGAGAAAATTTAATGAAATTATAATGTAGACTAAGAAAGACAAATTACTTTTAAAGAAAAATAAAAATCTCCTTTCATAGTTATTTCATATAAAAACTAAAACATTATCAGTCAAAATTTAACTAATACATTGTAAACGAGAAGCATGTCAAGAAAATAAAGTTTAAGTTCGAAGTAGAAGCATGAAAGTAAAATAAAAATGCCACAAGAAGGGCCAATTTAACAATTTTACGAATAACTAAACGTTAAATAATCTAGTACAAAAGAAAATTCAAATATTATAGTTTCAGAAAACACATAGGCTAGAAGTTTATTATAAAAATTTGTCATGCAGAATGTCATATAAAAATTTATTGTAAATTAGTTTAAGATGTATAAAATTTACTACGCAGTTATAAAATATAAATTACGCCGTAAGTTAATTAAAATAAAATTCATCGCAATATGTGGGAGAAATTGCGCAGTTAGAAAATAATATCATGGATACGAGTGACCAATAAAAAAGGGACAAATCAGAAGATTTACCTTGTACCGGAAAACAAAAGAGTATCGTTGGGAAGTAAACAAGTGGAAAAGAGAGGTTGGTCCGAGACACTGGTGAGGGGTGCATGTTGTCCTGTGGCTCCCGAAAATAACATCAAAAACACCAGGAAGCAATCCACTCAGACCCAACAGCCATCTTCAATGAACGAGTACAGCTGACAAACCACAACTAATGTGAGGTTAGAGTGACGATCGAAAATTCAGATGCAGAACGAAATAAACATAAGTCCAGTTGCATAAGCATAAGCGTATTCTCCAAAAACATAAAGTAAAGTGTTGCGAATTTGAACTAAAAACAGTTTGTGAAATAGAAAACTTCAGTTCAAACCATAAACAATTTCAGTGGATAAAATTAAAAATGACAGTTTTGAACATTTCCTAATTTAGGAATTAGTTTAGTTTCGATGTTCGTAATATAAGTTAATTTGTTTCATAAAACTTTTAAAACATTAATAATTAGTTAACCAAATACTTTTCATATCATGTTAGATAGAGTAAAGGAATTTCTCCGATATTTAGTCATGTAAAAGTCTATAAAAAAATCTAGTTTCTGTGTTTATCACCATATTGTTCGGAATTTAAATATTAATACTTAATAAATGTCATATTGTGAAAATAGTTAAAATTTCGCTTTTATTCAATGCTTCTTACAAAAAAATTAATAGTAAAGGTAAATTTAAAATCACATAGAACCGCTTCTCTGAGGTAAGATCTCATGCTGTTAATTGAACAAGTGTTTTTGAGGGACAGTGTAGAAATTATCAATAAACATTCCTATCTACACTGAAAAAAATTAACCTACACTGTTAACATTATTCATGCAAGGTAAAGCTGCCGGAGGAGAATTTAGCAAAACGAAGGTAAGAAAGTACAATTCGTCTATATTTGTCATTGTAATTATTAAATTTTATTAAGAGAACCTACATTCTACACAACTAAAGGCGCCCAAACGAATATTCAAAATTACACAAATAATATTTAATCATTACACACACACACACACACACAAAATACTTACAAAAACAAAATTAAAAATAAAATAATAAAATAAATATTATTATCAGTTTTATGTCACAGGCAACAAAGTATTAATTAAAACGATACATTTTATAAATTATAATTATATTATAGATACCTACTTTGTTTTCAAATAGTTTATCGTCTGATACTAGACTTAAATCACGTGGACTATAAATGTACTGATAGAGAGTGGTTAGTTTTTACCTTTGATAACCTTTGTTTCAGTTCAATTTTCCAAGTTCGTTTACCCATATTTTCCATTTACCGATTTATTATATTTAACAATATACATATATAGGTATATATGCAAGTTAAAAATATTATTAATGTATCATTTCAATTGATCTCATTGCTCTTTAGAAGATGTAAAAAATGTTTAACATTTGGGTAGCTAGACTTAGCTCTATTCAAAGTTGTTGATTTGTTTAGCCCCCAGAGGCCTTCAAAAAGTTAAACAAGAAAATTTCAAGAATTTTTCGTTTCCAATTTTTTTTAAAACGCTTCCATGAAATTTGATATGCTGGTTCGATACAAATCTGATGCAACTGTCTTAAAAAATTTGATTTACTTGAAAATAACCACAAAATAATCGATTATGGAATCCAGAAATTTAATTGTAGGTAATCGAAAGTTATTAGAGTACACTCATCGTTTTCAGTAACGCATACTTCAGTATAAAAAAATACTTAACCGCTCTCCGTGAAAGCATTGGGTATTTTTATATTAGACAGGGTGTAACTAAAAGGCTTATGCAAACTTTAATTAACGAAAAAAAAAATAGTGAAAATACATAGTTTACTTCAAGCTGCAAAAAAACAACATAGCTTGTGGTTTTGCAGCTAAATATTTTATTTTATTCATTGATAAAATGAATTATTCTGATTATTTAAAAAATAACTTGATGTCATGCTTGATTTAGCAATACTTACGAGTGCATGATACATAATGAGCAGAAACACATTTTTATTAAAGCTTCAATAATAATAACAGATCAGAATTTAAAAAATCTTGGAGGGAAAACAATTTCTAGCGAAAATATTAAGACAATAACCGAAACTATGAAACTAAACCCCTACATATATAAAAACTGCGGCATGTTCATATTAATTATGCATAATCAGAAACTAAATCGTAATGTCAAATTTTACCCGCTATTTAAAAAAATATGTGGTTCTTTTGAAATTTTTAACATGACGTTAAAGCATTTTCGGGTACATTTTACATAAATTTTTTCATTAATTTGTGATGTAAAATCCGTTACCAAAATTTGTATTTCAATTACATCTTGTATAAACAAAGGTGATATGAAATTCCATTCATACGAAATTTTGGGAAACCCTCTATTTATATTTTCATTCGAGTATTTGACTAGAGTTTTCAAATTCCTCTTTCGAATTATCGAAAAAATATTATGTTAATCATTACGTATAGTTCCAAGTAACTTTAATTCAATAATTAAATTTTATGGTAATTCGAAACATAGAAACGGAAATCAATTTATGATCTTTTCTCTTAAATAAAAAATTGTTTAAAATATGGAAACGGTATCAGTTTAAAACTAGACTAATAAATCTTATAATACAGGGTGATAGAGGGCACAAAAATGAGCAACTTTTATTAAGCAACTAATGATTTAAATGCTTTTGTTTTCAAGAAAATTAATTAAGAAAACGAACCATAAATGTAAGCCGACCCTGTGCATCTTGTGCACGTGCACGGCCAGAATACTTCTGTCTCGCTACATGCGTGAAGCGCTTCTCTGATTGGCTGACCTTCCACGTGACTTCGACAATTAAGCAAATCTGATGGTAGGTCAGTATGCCGTGTTCTTTAGTTGTGTGTTGCAGTATTACTTAGCCGGCGTATAAAATGTTTTCTAATCAAGAACTAGCAGATATGGTGTTTACGTACGGAGAATGACAGTACAATTATTTAAATGATGCTTGTCGTTTGTATGCGGCTCGTTGTCATAACAGACGACAACCTAACAGTACAACAGTGCAAAAGGCATTTCAAAGATTACAGGATACCGGAATGTCCACCTGAGATATGAAGGTCGTGGACAGGAAAGGCCGCAGCATATTTTCGAACGAAGAATACATCATAAACCTCATTAAGGAAGATCCAAGGCGCAGTACTCGCGACATTGACCAAGAAGAGTTTGTATCTAACAGTGCAGTGTGGCATGTACTACGGAAACAATTGTTACACCCCTACCATGTACAAAGGGTTCAGGCGTTAAATAATGATTTTCAGCCCCGTGTGGAATTTTGCCAATGGTTTCGACATTAAATAACACAAGATCCGGATTTTATAAACAAGCTGCTTTTTACGGATGAATGTTGTTTTACTAGAGACGGTATACTAAATTTTCACAATATTCACTATTGTTATGGTGCAAATCCTCAGGGTGTACAGAGATCTCGATTCCAGCAACGGGTTTCAGGGAATGTGTGGTGTGGTGTTTTTGATGACAGATTACCCGGCCCAATAGTGTTACCTGCACTTTTAAATGGTGCTGCTTATTTAGTTTTTAATAAACGCCTTACCGGGTTTCTTGAGGAAGACGTTCCTTTACAAATCCGTGACCAAATGTTATTCGTGCATTATAGTGCTCCTCCCCATGTTTCTCGTGCAATTTGTGAATTTTTACATATCAACTTTCCGGACCCTGTACTTTGGCCAGCACGAAGTCCGAATGAACCCTCTGGACTTTTTTGTTTGGAGGCGTACGAAACAAAATGTGTACCCAACGCCTATTGTCGATGCAGCAGATCTTCAACAGCGTATTTTTGCTACAGCTAATGAAATTTGACAAATGCCATTTGCACGTATGCGGACTAATTTTGACCATCGTTTGAAAGCATGCTTATTAGCACATGGAAACAACATTGAACAATTTTTGTAGAGCATATCCTCTATTGGTATTCGTCAGCATTTTCGAACACAAAATTGAAACCGTCAAAACCGCCATCAGCGCTTTCGCACTACAACGCGCAGCAACTTCGATATCAAAGTACAGCTGGCATCAGAAACGACGTTAAATTTATTTAAAACTTCATGTGAAAATTTTTCAATTTAAAACATAATGTTTTAGACCATCAATTGCTTAATAAAAGTTGCTCGTGACCTCTATCGCCCTTTTCAAGGAACGCACTTATTTCAGAAACACCCTGTATACTAATCACAAATTGCTGTAAATGGGTACATAAAACATTTAGTTAATATGGAATCAACAATTCTGTACAAGTATATACGAAAAATAATCTTCTTAAATTTTCGTCCAATGCTGAAACCTCAAATAAATTATTTGTTAAAAAAATACTTTGTTTCAAGGACGGACGTACATCTGCATAAGATTATAACAGTGGGACGTAAGATTATAACGGTGTAGGTTAAACTAATAACAGAATATTTATCTGCATTTGTTTTTTTTTTAATCTAAAATCGGTTATTGAAGTTACTTGAATATTATATTTATTTACAAATAAAAGTACCTAACTTATCTTCCTATACAGTTTCTGTTGGAAAAAAGTATTGAAATTTTTACGGAAAAATGGTTCTTTTTAAAAAACAAATCTTCTAGAATATATCAATTTGTTTTTTTTTTAATACAGGGCAGGGTTTAGGACAGAATCCCCATTGCATTTAAACTTGTGAATATTAAACGTCTGGAACATCGAAAACAATAAAATTGATTTAAAATTTTGTAAACAACTTAATAAGATTTGTAGAACCGTATATTCTCATCCTAGACTAGAACATAAATATTTTTCTAGGTGGAAAAGAAAACAATATAACTTCTACAACAATTATCTCAAGTATACTATGAGATAAGAACATGCGTATAAAAGCGTTCCATTGACATCTTCATCTCAGTTGAGTTCAATCGTTGGCTGAGAGTTCTAGAGTGAATAGTGTGAACCATTTACGTACTTCTACATTTGAAAAAATGGAAGACAGGACTTTGATTATGCTTTTCTATTACGCAGTTATCTTTATAGAGACAAAAATGTTCAACCACCCCAGTGAAAATTTATAACAGTGCGCGAATATTTTTTTAGTGTAAAACTTATCTCGTATTCAGATATTGTGTATATAAAAGAAAAAAAAATTGATTATTACAGTTACGGATCAATTTCCATACCAATCATGGACAGGTCGGAAAAAGTACCTCTTTATCCAAAAGTTACCAGGCACTACGAGGTTCCTACAATTTTGGGAGTGTGCCGTTCTTCCTGTTACTTTTCCATGTACCTTTGTGGTTATGCTATGTTTCTGTTTACCGGCGCAATAATTTTCAGCATTTTAGAAGCTCCTGAAGAAAATGCGTTGAGAATAAGGTTGGATACTGCTAGGCAGAGATTTTTGGCAGCACATCCTACTGTGACAGGTTGGTTACAACAAACCGAGCTACAAACCCAACACATTATCAATTATGAAATACATATTTCCCAAACTTATTTTATAATTCTTATTAAAATATATTTGAATATCCCTGGTAGCAAAATCTTGCACAAGCCACCTATACAAGACTGCTGTGTACCTATCGCCGAAATCAGCATCATGTTTACTACAAGATTCATTGTGCAATTGTCTTGATCAAAGCTTTCAATGGATTTGATTCAGGGCACTTGAGCACAAACGAATAAATTAAAGCAAGTGACTATGTTGCAGACTTACATTAGAATTAAGTAAGACATATTGTACTTGACTTATACTAATTCACCCCTTTGGACTCAAGTACTTTTGGTTAAGTCTGATGCAAGTATTGTAAAAGTATCTTGCATAAGAAACGACATAAATTTCAGCAATAGACACAAAACAATCTGACACAATTTGGCTATTTCAAGTAAACTTGAAACAACTTGTATTGCACACGATTGTGCTACCAGGGAGTTTCGATCTCATATAATATATGACATGCTATGTTTATCTTATCTCTGTAGTTTTTAAGATATACTCGGTCATTCAGAATTATAGTAGGATCATATTCGATGCAAAGTAATAAATCATTGCCTATCAAGGGATCCAATGCAGTGCGGTTTTAAAAGGTTTAGAAATTGAATAATTTCTTTATGCATTATGAAGGAATGAAGGGATCAGTTCACGTCTGGCACCCCTGTTCCTACAAAAATCCCTTTATTCTCAAAAACTATTTATTTTAAATGTAAATTTTTAAATTCCACATATGTAAGTACTACATTTTATCTCTGCACGTGCCTCTGTTGTTTACTTGTTTTTTGGAGGCGGTCTCTGATTTACGACCAAGCTCGCCAGGTAAGTATTTGACAAATAACCGACCACTTCGTACACTCGATGCACCTGGGCGACTACAACTACTACCAGAACACAATGCGTATGTAGCGGTATTTCAGATTTTACATTCAATTTCATGAAATGGTTCATCTTACGCGTCCTAAAAATGATGGCACGATTTTCCTTTGAAAAGACTGACAATTTTTTGCTCTACTTTACATCGAATACGATCCTACTATAAGTTCTATGTACACTTCTATAAATTGACAAATATTTTTATATGTAAAGTGAAAATAGTCCCTATACATGAAAGTATATTTTAGCACTAGTATTTTCACAATTGTTTCATTCAAGGCACTTCTTCTACCGAAAGTTCCACCTAATTTGCGCACAGTCTCAGCTACACTTTCAGGCATCCTTCCTGTTGGAATGTAGCACAAAATGGCTACGTAGCTTGCCGGGCTGTGTCAACTATGATTACTACGCGCTAAATAAATATTTAGTAATTGTTGTAAAATTACTTCAACCTTGTAACCAAAAATTATTATTTTTAATTGTTAAAAAGTAGGCCCCAAATAAAGTCAATTACCTAGTGCAATAAGTTATCTACTCACATTTAATAGAAGAAATGTACTTAGTAACTGTAAAAAGGTGCTCTCTTCTAGTAAAGCATCGACTTCAGGTAGAAAAATCGTGTTAACAAAATAGTGTTTATTAAGCTTGACATCAGCATATAATATTTTAACACTAAGAAGAAAAAATCTTATCCCTCAGTGTAGTCACAAAGCAGAAACTTTTATTTAAAAAAAACGCAAAACAATGTTGCAATCGTCGAATCACTGCAATAAACATGATGTTCACTCTACATTTCATCCACTAGGATTCATCTCGGACGAACATAGTGGAACAGGTTCTATTTGCATCCATCGTTCATTCCAGATGATTTTTGTATGATTTACTATTTACGTGTTCACATTGTTCACCTTTCATGCCCGTTGAGAGGATTCATCCGTGTTATTATCCAATGTGACCCTCCGTGAAAATGCATGTTAAGTGTTTTACAAAGTAAATTCATCAACATCATTTTCATTACAAAAAAGAACGAATGTACTTCTCTAGAGGAAGATTTATATGTTGATGAATTTACTTTGGAATACACTTAACATGTACGAATGTACTTCTCTAGAGGAAAATTTATATGTACTGATCTTTTCAATGGAATATAAGGCCAGATGGACAAGGACACTATCCAACGTCAACCAACAGACAAAATATAGGTTGTAGGCTTCAAATTCTTGAAGTATAATCATCTCATTTTCGGTTACTTTTGGAAGTACTCTCGTATTTTCTACAACTAACATTAAACATTAAACTGCTTGCTCTTAAGGACAAAGTTTTGATATCTCTTTAGCTCCCACAGTATTGATAACAATTTTTTTAAATTCTTCCGGCCAGACATGCAGGCATTATATAAAAGGACAAAGACCTTGAACGCCCCTAGGTTTATCAGCTCGACATATGAATCAAATGTTTGTACAAAACGTCAAAGATTATCTGGAGTACTTAAACAAGCCTATTATTGTGGAAGATTACAGAAGTTTGTTATGATTTCAAAAGGCCGGCGTCTTTATCAATCTCGCACTTGTGGTAATATCTACGTTCACGTGGTGTGGCACTTGTTCCATAAGGTCGTGACTTTAAAAGTTTAGAATGATTAAATTGTTAAATATTTTGAAACCGCTGTATCTAGGCAAGCGGCCATTCAGTCTGGGTCACCTTCTCCTTATATTGTTAGAAATCTTTTGTAAATGGAGCCAGTATAGAGTCCAGGGGAGGTTTGATTGTACACGAGGGTTGAATTCACATAAAGCAATGTTTACCAGTGGCCGAAAGAGACGGCACGTCAAATGAGTCAATATATTGACGCCTCTGGCAAAGATAAGCTCACATTTTCGATGTTCTAAAAAAGTTCGGAAACGCCTTTAATAACATACCGGATGGAGCGCCCATTAAATAACTTTTTAGTTAGCGTTTCTGTGGGTATAAACAATTTCTCGATACAGTATTTTTAGGGTACATTTTCTTATGTTAATTCTTATATCCAATTCAATTAAAATTATATTTTCAAGAAAGTTAGAGAGTCATTAACAATAATTAATAATAAAAAGCTTGGAGCACATACTGCTGGAAGTAGCCTCCCAACAGCTTGGAGCGTTACAAGGCGAAGAGAGATATAGCTCCTATGAAGGTACCTGCTACCTCTCTCTCTTACCGATGTGATTGGCTGTTCCTGTCACGTAGTCCTAGAGGGGATCAGTCGTGAGCCAATCATGTTCGGCCAGAGATAGAGACTGCATAGCAGCTATCTCTTTCTTCATCTTCTAACGCGTCTGGCCATTAGGAGGCTACCTCCAATAGTCCAACAGTATAGCTGGAAGATAAAAGGTGATTCAGAACTTAAAAAAATTAGATGTGTATATCGTTAAAAATAAAAACGACTTTGTTAGGGTTTGGTTTTTCTTATACAACGCGATAACGAAATATTAAGTTCTAATACTCAGTAATCAATTCGATCAATTATTATTCTTCTTTAATTTGTTTAGTAGGTAATAGATTTTAATTAATTAGTGCAATGTAGCTCAGTACTTTTTTTGTGCTCCAAGTGATTAAAAAAAAATTAAAATACAATATCCGTTTTTCTATTTTTTCAAATTATTAAGTAGTTAGTGTAGCTACTAGCACTTTGTTAATTAATTATTGTAGTGTAGTTTAGTGTATTTTTAACACTAAATTTCACACCTATTACAAACAGCAGATTTGTAAACCACCTTTTGTGACATTAAAGTACAGTTGAATTTCAATTTAATACAAAAATTACGGGAATGGGTTCCTTATCAAAAAATTAGAAGAGTGCGGTATGGCGTATATCATTAGTTAATCGATCATTTTTCCAGTGGCAAACAAGTGGGTTTTCAAAAACTGGTACCTAATTATGACATGGTCTTCTTTTACATGTCTTTACACATTTATTTAGACCAATTTGTAGCTACACCCACCTAATTTGTTTTGGATAAGTTTTGATCACCCCCTGTATGATATTTGTTACTTTTAAATCTCACTTTACTATAATAATCAGCTACTGATTTAAGTTATTTTATACAAAATCAGCTATCAGATGTTTAATAATATAAATGTTATCTAACAGAACAAATATTGAATAATAATAATATTATCTATATTTGCAACAATTTATTGTGGTAATATACGAGTATGTATATATAGGTGTACCAGACAGACGCTAATATTTATTATTTTTTTTATTGTTTCTGTATCTACCTGATATGAAGTTGCGCTTTGTACAGAGAGTTGAAACTTGAGTTAATAATTTTCTTAATTAAATATATTATCAATCAATCAACCAGTGGTGGAGATATTGGCGGGTCTGTCACTAAAAGATCACAAAATTTCTATGTCGCTGAGTATTCTGGAAATTTTTATGAGCACATTATTAATAATCATAATATGATTATTAAGAAAAAACAAAGTCTAAAACAACCCAAAGAACAATATGCTGCAGTTATGAGTCTTAAAAAAGCACTTGGTATATACAGGTTTAACAATTTTATAATTTTGTGAGCAGATGGAAATAATGACAATAAATTAACTATTATGTAAACAAATGTCAAAAGCTCAATCTTTTCCGATTTATTTTCTTAAATAACTTTAAAATGATATTTTAATGTAATATACTATTAGAGTATATGTATAAGACAATAACACAATATAATTTTTGGGATTCTCACCTCCCTGTCTACCCTATAAAAATTTTATATGTACGCCTGTAATGATCTAATTGACATTCGCCAATACAAAATTAATTATTAGAGATATGAAATACAGGTTTTCCGACAATTTCGTTTTTTATTTAGAGAAGCTATGATAAAAATTGAAAAAAATATATACAGGGTGTCCCAGAATAGCGTGTACAACGGAAGACCACAGATTCGTGGACTCAAAATAGGCAGATTTAGACTAATTCACCTATATCCAAAATCGCTTCGTTTGGCCGCTAGATGGCCTCAAAGTTGATGAAAATTTTTTAAATTTTGTAAAAAACTGGGATACGTATTATTCGATTTCGATTATTTTTGCGGTGTAGACTTCTGCTATGAACCTATACATTTTGGTGTTATACAGAGCGTTTTTTAAAACTTACAACTCCTACAAAATTGATGTATGGTGATAATATCCGTTCATAACTTTTTCCTCTCTAGGGCAATAATGACAATTATTTTTTATTTGATAGGTGATGCCATTTGGAAGTTTTTGGGCCTCTTGTAGAATTTTAATTAAATGAGAGGTTTGGGTACAGAAAAATATTTTTCAAATGTCTACATTATCTTGCCACCCATATTACAATACTTAACAGTGCTAGTAGGTACTGATTTTGTAGACTGACTATAATTTCAGTTGGATCTTTAAGTCATTGTACCTGCCAATTCTTAATGAGTTTACGATAAGATATACCACATGTTACTTCGATATAGATACACATACAACGAATTATTTATAACGTGCCTAATTTCATTAAAATAATTAATAAAAAACAATCAAATACAATAAAAAATGCTGGAGATAAAAATAACAAAGTTGATGTTATTAGATTTAGTATAACTTATTATAAAAACTGTTCAAAATGACCACGGTTGTTTCTACAACGAAGATTAATTCGGCAAATAAAGTTAAAGGACACCCTTTGCAGTTCTTGAGGGCAATTTTTTAATACATTTATGGCAATTTGGATATGTCTCCACAACTCTTCTTCACTGTTAGATGTGGAAGCACACACTGTTGTTTTCAAAGTACCCCAAAGATAATAGTCGCAAGGTGTTAAGTCTGATGAACGAACAGGTCAGTTAACAGGAACATTATCCCCTCTACCAAATCCATCGATGAGGGAATCTTTGATACTGCCGGACATTGACAGTAAAATGTGGTGGAGCTCCATCATGCATAAACCACATGTTAGCTCTGAGCAATAATGCCACATCTTCCAATAACTCGGGTAAAGGGTTTTGCAAAAATTCTAAACAAAATTCGCCATTCAGTCTATTGGGTAGAATAACAGGGTCAATAATAATGCTGTCATTTGATTGATTGTTTTTTTTTAATTTTTTAATAAAATTTGGCATGTAAATAATTTTAATTCGCCGTATGTGTGTATATCCAAGTAACATGTAGTACATATTATCGTCGTAAACACTCATTAAGAATTATTGTCCGGCACAATGACTTAAAGATCAAACTGAAATTACAGTCAACCTATAAAATCAGTGCCTCTAAAAAAGAAAATTCTACAAAAACTTCCAAATGGTATCACCCATCAAATAAAAAATATGTAGTTGTCATTATTGCCCAAAAGAGGAAAAGTTATGAACGGATATTCTCACCGTACATCAATTTGTAGGAATTGTATGTTTTAAAAAATACTCTGTATAACACCAAAATGTGTAGATTGAAAACAAAAGTCTACACTCCAAAAATAATCAAAATCGATTAATACGTATTCGAGTTATTTACAAAATTCAAAATAATTTCACGAACTTTGAAGCCATCTAGCTTCCAAACAAAGCGATTTTGGATATAGGTGAATTGGCCTAAATCTGCCTATTTTAAGTTCACGAATCTATGGTCTTTCATTGTACACGATAATCTGGGACACCCTGTATATGAACATACTTCTTAAAATGTTTTTCAATAGTACTGCGATGGTTCCAGTGCTATAAAATAAAACTCATCTTTGGGAGAATATTTAAGTACACAGTTTTTCTTTCCTTCAAATTTAAAATGGAAATTTTCGAACACCTTGTATGTATTTCTGTCCAGTCAACACTAAAGATTTATCTGTAATTAAGTTTGTAATACTCAAAATCCATAGCAAATACCAAAAGACCATGTTTCTTTTGTACTCTAGCAATATATTATATATTACATTCAAATAAGTATTTAGCTCGAATAAGTCATTTGGAAAAACATTTTTCAAGCTGCTATCAAAAATGGTTGAGTTTTCGACATATATTTATGTAACAAAGTTATTTTCGCTTGTTCTACCTCCTCCCAAATTATTAAGACAAAAAAACTGTTACCTACATGGTGTATATCAACCAGACTCCCAAAAAATTTGCATTACTTAAAAAAAAAAAAGAAAACGTTTTGTCGTCTTTCTTTTCATCCGTAAACATACATAAATCCATATGAAAGTTTATAGTCACTGAACATTACATTTTAACGTTACAGATCAGGCATTGGAGGACTTAATAAGTGAAGTGGTAAAAGCAAGCAACAGAGGGGTGTCTGCAATAAGAAATGCTACCGGCGAGCCAAATTGGAGTTTCGGACAATCACTATTCTTTTCTAGCACTGTTGTAACAACAATTGGTAAGTCGTGGAACATTTTTTAGCTATGAATGCTACTGTTGAAAATTAAGTAATATAATTTTTTGTGTAAACTCAATTTTAATGTGTACGAAAATAAAAAAAATTGTATAAATAGGTTACGGACATGTAACTCCACTCAGCAGAACCGGGAAAATCTTCTGCATCATTTATGCCATGATTGGTATTCCCATGACTCTGGTACTACTCTCAGCTTTGGTTGAACGCCTACTAATACCCACCATCTGGTTGTTACAGTGGCTTAATTCAAGACTTGGTCACTTGTACCAACCCTTTAATATAAGGATTCTACATCTGTTAATTATAGGTAGGCATAAAAACGCCAACAATATTCTTTTTATATACTTACAGAGTATTTCAGCAAAAATACCTCACAAATCACATACATTTTATTTCACTTTGTATTTTTGTATAAAATACGAAAAAATATATTTTTACTGAAAACTAATTTTGCATTGACACAAGACACAATGTACTTCTAAATTAGATACTCAAATATGTATTTGTAGCTAAAACAATTTTCTAAAGTTAGTTTAGCATCAGACGTACATGCACTGAAAATATTAATTGGTATGAACCATTCGTAATTAAGATATTTTTGGCTGAATCATCACATTTTTTAAATTAATTTTGTTCTTAAATTCGTAGTGGCAATATTGGTTGGATTTTTCCTGTTGGTCCCAGCAGCTGCATTTGCGTCAATAGAGCCAGAATGGGACTACCTTGACTCATTTTACTACTGCTTCATTTCCTTGACTACCATTGGATTAGGCGATTACATTCCAGGGGACACTGCTGATCAACCCTATAGACCTCTTTATAAGATTGCCACAACATGTAAGTATCAAACTAAATGGAAAAAAACTGAAAAATCCTTAAAGACTTTTGTTTGATTTAATACTTACCCAGTCGTACATAAAAATTATAATTCTGATCATGATTATGCAGGAACTATTATCACTTTTGCAATATAAGTATATAAATTTTTTTTTCCCAAGGAAAAAAATTAATTTTATAACACCTATTTTATATCAGCAAATTCAACTGCTTTTGCCATTATTGTCATTATTAATAATAAAATTAATTTGTGGTTTTAATCAACAAAATAATTTGACATACCTGATGTTACAACAACTGTTCAAAATTTGGTCCAGCGTGATGTAAACACATTTGACCCCGTCTTACCCAGTTTCTACGAACGAACACAATAACACAAATGTTGTCTTATTTCACCATAAATTTAAACGAT
The DNA here is from genome assembly GCF_000390285.2 of Anoplophora glabripennis. Lineage (NCBI taxonomy): Eukaryota > Metazoa > Arthropoda > Insecta > Coleoptera > Cerambycidae > Anoplophora > Anoplophora glabripennis. The sequence continues at coordinate 745,416 of NW_019416354.1, forward strand.
CTCCATTAACTCCAAGTTGCTATACACATAAGCCATTTTTGACATTTGAAATACTGATGTAAACACTATTTAGAATCACCGGGGGCCACAAGGAGAAAGAGTGCATACGCGAATGACACTAGAGACTACAGTAGTTCAGCGATGTAAGGGTTGTAAATACAACTTCAATCATTTTTTCCTCGGACACCATAAGGATTTTATAAAAAAAATTTTTACAATATTGACTCCATTTTTCATGATACATCTATTCCCAAATTTTTTCGAATAAGTTGTGAATCACCCTATATTTCTGGATTTGTACTGACAAAACATCCATTTTGAATATACTATTTGTACAGATATGCTTGGTATGTTCTGATAATATAAACGGGTGATTATATCATTTTAAGGAAAAAAGTTTCTATAAATGCATGTTTCTAATTTTCAAAACACAGGGTGTTAAAGTGTTTAGTAAATATCAACGCATATATTTTGAATATTTCACATAGAGTATTGAGACTTGTGCTGGCGACTTAACTAATTAAAAGTAAAAATTTAATGAACTTGAATCCAGTTACAATAAAATCTTGATTATCCAAGGTAACATAGTTACATAGATGTTTTAACCTATTTTTTAAATATGAACGAGACATCTGTTACCTACTTTCTAAAACTGTTGTTAAACATATTTAACAAATATAATAAAGTAATACAGAATAGGTTAATCTGGACTACATATTTCATTTCAGAACTCGTTTTTCTGCCTGCAGAAGCAAGAAAAATCTAGTGATGGCACTTTACAAAAATTGCATGTATGATTATTGATTATTTATAATCATCAATTTTTCCCTATATTTCAATAATCCCATTAAAATCATTATTTATTTTTTTTAATATGATCAAAAGTATGTAACATTTCCTGTCGTTAGTTTAAAATTTTTCAAATAATGGACAGATATGTACAGTGTAATTTTTCTAAAATCTAGTATGTTGGACATATGAGAATTATTACATTATAAAATACAAAAACACTTTAGATAAGTGTACTAAGCATAACACAAGACAATTAAAGAAATATAATTCTGGAAATTTGAAAATGACCAAAAAATCTACAAATGTATCCGGGTACATTCTCTGACAAGTTACCGATTCTTAAATGACTGGTCATTTAGCCATTACTAATAATAACTTATAGCGAACTCGGATAATACAGAGTTCCAAAATTGGAGACTTAGATAATTAGGGTCATGGAAAAACTTGGATAATCTGGACCTCAGATCAGTAGAGGAGATATTGGAAGATATTGTGACTATACTCCGCAGTCGAAATTATAGAGAGTGACTCAGACATAATATAAAAACACTATTACCATAATGCGTATAAAATATAAAATGATTTTTATACGGTTCAATATTATTTATCTTTGTGCCGCTCGCTACGCACATCGATAGAATCTATAATCGTCTAGAGAACCGAGTTACACTGAACGTCTATCTATATTCTATCTCTGTCTTTTGCACTTGGTAGGGAATAGGGAAATGCTTTTTTAGTGGGTGTAAACAGACTTGATTTACCCATCCTGAGAAACGTCATAGCATAAGCGTAGAGGAGGGGTCTAATTCCATGGCTATAATAAATTTATAAATTAAAAAAACACAACTGGGACGTTTTAAAATGCTGTAATAATTAAAATGGATTAAAGTGCCGGTTATAGCAAACCGTAAAAAAATATTAGATGTTATGTTTTATTGTCTTTTTTTAATATTTTCTATATCTTGTTGCCTTTTATGCAGACACGCCAATGGATTTTCGTTCCCGTCACACTTCATCCCCCTTACTAGTCCAAAAGCTAGCGATGAGTCACTCTCTATAATTTCGACCGCGGAGTATAAGAACCTCACAATTTCGATACCACTGAATATTTTAGGGATTTGAAAATCCACTTGATTTCAAATTTTCATTAAAAATCATTAAAAAAAATCATAAAATTTACAACAAAAAAAACATATTTTTGCAAAACTTAATTTCAAAATTATTTTCAATTTATTTAAGTGTGAAAAATAACTTGTTTCTATGAAATGGTTTTGAAATGCAGTGATTCACAAACGGTAACCAAAAATGAAACCTCGTATACTTTGGTGAATTTTAAGGGGAGTCGTATGAAATTTTCATCTAGGACACTTCATCAAAAAAAATACAGGGTGTTAAACTTTAAATTTTTTAAATAATTTAAAAACTAGTAAGTGAAATAATTTGATATTGGGCGCACGGAATTATGTAAACATTGAGGCCTAAAATTTAAATGATCCAGTTGCGGAGATACAGGCTATCGGTGACATATTTTTTTAAATAAAATAGTACGCCACTGGTTTACGGTAACAATCATATTTTCGAATTCGTCTTCAAAACTTAAAAAAACTAACTGAAAACACTTTTACTTAAATGACATGACAAACACTAATTATTCGGTAATTTAATCGAGTAAAGAAATTAATGATATTAGTCATCATTTTAATGATTTTATTTGAGTAAATGCTCAAAAATACCCCCATTTCCACAAACACAGGTGGGACATCTTTTTAGTAACAAAAATGTAATTTGTTCGAAATTTATTGTTGCTTGAATCTGATGAAAACCATTATTTATTATTTCTTCTAACTGCTCAAGTGTATTAATTTGTTTACTGTATACCAGTCGTTTAACAGCACCGCACAAAAAGAAATCTGTTGGGTTGAAGTCCGTTATTTTTTTTGTTCTTTTTAGTTTTAATATTAGTTTAACTCAAAAATCAGTTTTTTTTCGAAAAACAATAGTAATTTGTAGAAAATTGAAAGACGTATCCGAAAATGTCATGTTTGTTATTGTAATGGCGTCCTATTTTATTTAGAAAAATATGCCACCGATACCCTGTATCTACACCACTGAAGCATCTAAATTTTAGGAATAGGCCTCAGATTTTGAACAATGTTTATATAAATACGTGTGCCCAATTTCAAATTCTTTCACTTACTAGTTTTTTAATTATTAAAAAAAATAAAAAAAAAATTTTTTAATAGATAAAAACTTTGTACGAAAGACCCCTAAAAATTCACCAAAGAATATGAGGTTACATTTTTGATTACTGTGACTCACCCTTTATAATCGGATATGAAATAAGCAGATCAAATTTCCAAAATACTCATTGGTAGTATCAAAATTCAATGAATTTTTATCTTTACTTAGTCTAACAGCCAAAGTCTCCGAGTGTAGGTGACTCTTGACTTCCATACCAGGGTGGGTGGAAAAATTTAGATACAAAGTATTGAAAAAAAAAAATCAAATATAAGTGGATGGTTTTATTTTAAGTATTATTGAAATGCATATAGGGAAAATGTACTCAACATTATTTTTTTCGGTCAGTCAATTCTTCTGCTTTTGTCCAATATAAACTTTTCAATTATTTTTTCAGTAAAGTTTGGTATTTGTCACACCATTCATCTTTTAATAGTAAGTGCTTAATTGTAAGTGCTACAAGCAATTTAAACTTTTACAATTTTTTTAAAACCTATTACAGTATAATCTCTATAATCGTTATTAATTTAATTAATTAAATTAATCCGGCGTTATTTTTTCCGCGTTTGTTTACTATTCTTGAAGAATACAGTTTATATAGTTATAGTTTAGTTGAAAGATTATTTTACAGATACATAAAAACATTACAATATACATATATATGCATATACAACTGTAATATGTATCTATCTACCAATCTCTTTGTTAATAAACAATTAAAAGTAACGTTTTTTTAATTTAATACTGTTTACATATACATTTTCCATTAATCCGAATTTTCCAGTACTCTGGCACTCTTCGGTTTTTAATGGTGCCGGATTAGTGAGATTGTACTGTATTTGTCATAATTTGCCTCTGTTTAGTCGGACTAAACAGAGCCTAAACTGCATAGTAAATATGCGCTACTCCCACTCCATTTTTCACAGCTGCGCGACCACGACCACCACTGTAAACACTTTACAGATGTAAAGGCGATATTTGAGTATTATATTTTTTGGAAATTTGAACACCTTCCGAAAACCAGGCTATTTAGGACATATATAGAAACTTTTTTCATTAAAATAATCTAAAAAGTAACTGTTTATAAATGGAACATCTTAAGGAACACTCTAAAAAAGTTATCTTAAAAATTAAGACATTTTGGATATTTCTTAATGAAAATTTGTTTCAGGCTACCTCTTTCTTGGAATAACTGTAATGATGTTGACTTTAGCAGTATTTTACGATATTCCGCAACTGAACCTTGGCTTGCTTTTCACTACAAACGAAGATACGAACTCCGAAAAAGTAAGGCTAGCAAGTGCGGGTCTCGGCTTACAATATGGGGCGGGAACATTTAGCCCTCAAAACGAGGACAACACCCATCGGCAAGTGGTGCGAGTTCGATCAAGGCGAGACGACAGCCCCAGTCCGGAAGACCCAGGCCCGAAAGATATCAGGCTTCCGTGATCTGTGCTCTTAAGTAACTATAACTATTAGTTTATAGAAAGAGATGTCTGTAGAAAATCAGGTTGGACTAATGACGGACCTGGATAAATTCCATCCAATATCGCAAAAAACACCAAACTGCTAAATCATATAGATGAATCGCATGTTTCATCTGAATATGGTTATCAATTACTCGTTTTCGAGACACAAATCCTTAAAAGACTTATATTTTAGCAAATAATTTTTTAAATATTAATAATATAATATAATTAATATTCAATGATGGAACTATCAAAGCCGGCAAAATTATCGTAGTTTGAAGATATCACTTGTATATTATATATATTATTATATATTATATTAAGTAACATAAACATGTAAATCTGCTTCTCCTTTTAAATTATTCTCAAATGGAAAACAGGATGTTGTATATTGCACCATAAAATTATTCAGTCTCTAGTCTTCAAAAATAAGAAAAAATTCTTATGAAAAGCAAACTTAACTAAACTAAACATTTAATTTTTACTGTTTTACTGTTGAGTGATATATTCTCACTCAACGGTTTTACCTCTACCTGCTCACTGCCTTTAACACGCTGGCGTGTCATCCTGAGTTATGCACGCTTGCCTTGGACGCACCAGCGTGTCCACTTCGTTTCTATTCAATGTCAAGCAATTTGTTCGACACTGCTATGAAATATGGGTGCGTGTAAAGGCATTCGGATAACAATAAACTGTAATGTTACGGGTCCGGTTTTGTTTTTTTTATCCGAATTATTAGCAAATCTATTGTCAAAATGGCAGACAGGAATGGAAGAACTGGTCCTTCTAAAAAGCTACCACACAAAAGAGTGAAGAAATATATGGAAGCTGAACAGCTACAAATTTAGAGGAGTGATACGGAATTTGATTTCGACGAGAGTGATTACAGGTGGGAATCGGAGAGTGCAGGTAGTAAAGAAAGGGAGTCGAACAATCAAAATGCTCAAGAACAACCGGTGGAAAACATCAAAGATGGAGCAGAGACAGAAGTTGCAATTCAGCAGGAGGATGTAGATTGGGGCGATAATCTAGTTGGCATAGTGAGTAAACTTTCCATTCACAAAAATGGAAAGTTTACGCACTTTACTAACGAGTAATGACCCCCTGTTGGATATTTTAATCTGTTATTGACTGACGAATGTCTCAATGAAATTATTGACAAACAAATATCAGCGCCGCGAATATATTTCTTTACGGAGATATGAAGGAGCAGACTCACATAACGGCCTGGAAAGATGTTACTTTGGAAGAATTCTTAGTTTTCCTAGTTTTCCTGGGAATTTTTTACACATGGACAATGTAAAAATGCTATGAATAAACGATAATTGGAAAAAAGACCCACTGTTTCACTTGGAAGGTATCAGCAGTAGCATGAGTCGCAATCGTTTCCTAATAATTCTAAGAGCGTTACATTTTTCGCGTAATCCTGAACCTGAAGAGGATAAACCAGAAGACAGGCTATACAAAATTCGTCCAGTTTCGAGTTTTTTCAATAAGCGAAGTATATTACATATCCCCAAAAAGAACTTTCATTGGACGAGTCCATGGTTTCGTGGCGAGGATGCCATAAGTATGGCATATAGTGTACAACTTTGAGCACGCCCAATGGAATCATCCAGAAAGTCCAGAAAGTAGCTGTATATGCTGGACAGTTAGAAGACTTAGGGGATAAGGGATATGTTGAGAAAGTTATCTTGCATTTATTAGAGGAAAAATTAAATGTCGGCCACAGTTTATACATGGGCAACTGTTACAATAGTTATGGTTTGGCAAAATCTCTCCTGGACAAAAACTCATTGTACGGGAACTCTTAGACCAAACGGGAAGGATACTCCCAATGAAGTAAAAGCAAGGAAGCTGAAGAAAGGAGAAACAGTTGCGAAGCATGCAGGAGGAGTTATAATTGGGAAGTGGAGAGACAAACAGGATATGAGTTATATTTCCACAGAATTCACAAATACTATGACAGGGATAACAAATAAAAGGAATGTAGCGAAATTGAAGCCCCTGCAAATTATTAAATACAACAAATACATGTCGCCGATCGACAGACAGAACCAGATGCTATCATATTATTTGTCGGAAAGGAAAACCATTTGTTGCTACAAGAAGCTCTTCATGTATTTCGTGGACATCATGGTGGTGAACCCGCATGGTTTCCATTCCAGGAAAAAAGTTACACTTTATGTATTTACGCTGAGTATAATCAAAGCTCTGTTGCCTGTGGTGGAAAAACAGCGGGTCCAAAAGAATGCTGAACACGCTGTTGTGAAACAGGAACTTATTCCAGGAAAGACGAAAGTAGAGAAAAAGGTGCAAATTATGTTACAGTCAGGGGCAAAGGAAAGACACCATTTATGAATGTCTGGACTACCCCGGTTTGCCTGGATATTGTTTAGATTGCTGCCTCATCCATCACAAGTAGATTAGCCCAAGATTGTGTATTTATGAGCGTTAATCAAATTGTTTTTGTCAGAAACTAAGATTATTTTTGCGTTTTACCTATTTTTTTGTTTTCTCCAGTAGCACCCAGTCACGAAATTTTGACCTCCAGTGCCATGGACGCTTCAGCGCGTCCAAAAAAAATTACCAAGAAATGGAAAAACTCATATATTACATCTGCAGACTTATTTAAAGAAGTTTTTAAGGCAAAATTTTTAGTTTTCCATAAAAAAATATAGCTGGTAGTAGAGTCAAATTTATGTGGCCTATTGGTTAGTTAAATAAGACCATTAGTACAGATCCATCTCGCAGGAAATACCTAAAGCAAATGAGAATAACTAAAAAAAAATAATAAGCTTCACCACCCTGTATCTCGAAAACTGTTTACAGACCGCCATCCATATGAACGTTTTTGGTAAGATTCATCTGTATAATTTTGTTGCTGGAATATTGCAACACCCTGTGTACAAGTCATATCAAAATATCCGTTCATATTCATGTGATATCAAAATATGAAACATATACTCCTATTACAATAGAAGCACTCATATAAAACCGCTATTTTAATATCTGAAATAATTAACAAGTTAGTCCAACCAGTACCTAGTTGGTAGGATATAAATGTTAACCACTTATAACACCAATATTACAATATATTTTGCCAATTTTGTTTAAAGATGAAATATATTCACGATATTTATTTTATCGATGTTGATTGATGCACAGTATTTTCCCTAAATATATTTTTGTATTACACCTTTTAATAATTTTAATTTTATTTTGTATTTACATTAAATACATTTTTTAATGTGGCTGTATCAGGTCTTATGAGAGTACCAGATAAGTAGTAGTCTATTTTTAGAGATACAATCAATAAATGTATACAAATTAGACTAGACTTAAGAGAGAATTCAGTTTCAATTAATTGTGGACCAAATAAAACTTATATCAGAAATCGTCTTTTACGTTACCAAACCCCCATAAAAAATTTCCCAGCCAATGCTAGGCACAGATTACGAGGTAAAGGAAAAAAAACACGATTCGTCATAATCAATTTTTTTCATCGTGTGTACAGGAACAATTCATAAAATCTAGATCTAGACTAAAAATATAACACAGTGCGCAATGACGTAAAATAGATAATTTAATAAATTACACTATCTACATTTCTTCTTTACCTTCCTCGTCCTGTTGGTTTTGTATAATAGACATCACTTTACTTCTATACGTAGGATGAATTGAACGTTGTAATTCATTCAGTGACTCCTCAGCCTGTCAGAAACAAGTAATGAGATTATTCGTAACAACATTAAAGAGGAGAAGCAATCAAATCAATACAGGGTGATTTATTAGAATGCGGCAAAAATAAGACTGATAAATGCTAAAAGAAATGCGATAAAATAAAATACACATATCCGAAAGCCTGCTATGGATATTATTTGTCGAATTCCATATGAAATAAACACCCTTAGTTAAAATGTTCCAGATTTGCCCATTATATTTGAAACTCAGTTCTAATCGATGAATAAGGTGTGTGACCCTTGTCCCTTTGCTAATGAATTATGTTTGAGGCACTGTTGATGGCTTGCACTAGATCTTGTTCACAATCAATAGAGTAGTTTCTTTTAACCCAAAGAAAAAGGAAACTGTCATTTCTAATAGCTGTTTTATATTGCGAATTTATTCATGAACTAATTCATGAAGTCGCTTCGTGAAGCAATTGGACAAGTGCAATGGTTTTGTGAATTTCTTCGTGAAATTCAGAAGTACCAACCCAACAAATCTTCAGCCTCAGACCAGTAATGAAGTTATGTTATTGACATATATGTAAATAATTGTGTGGGATCGTACTACTTTTTTTTTTGTTTGCTTACAAAAACTAATAGTTATAAACAGTGTCAAAACGTTACTGCTGTAGTACCACTACGTATATGTGGAAAGGTGACATTTTTTTTAATGAAATTTGAAATTTTTTGCTACTTTGATTTGTTGGCAGAACTGATTTATGTGTCGAAGAAATTCACGAAGTCTGTAGCGTTGTAAAACCAAACCGTTTATGAATAAATTCGTGAATTAATTCATAAAGAACTTTGTGAATTTATTCATGAATAAATTGTCAATGTGAAACAGCTATTAAAAACATTCTTTTTAAATGTTTTTGGGAAGGAATTAATGTGAATTTTTTTTCTTACTTTAATTTGATATTTCATTTTACGTGTATCACGCAACTATGAAAAAAATTAGGAAAATTATTTAAATTAATGTTTGTTGTCACACTGATGGAGTAGCATAATTATTAGCGATTTCTGCACTGATTTATTAAGAAGTGTCTTTAACATTTCAATGAAATAGGACGAAACATATAGACTGCAAAATAATTATAAAGGTACTCTTAAAATACCAGTTATTTGAATATTTTGAAAACTTAATTAATTAGCATTTTATGATCTGACGGCTAAAATAAAGTTTTTAATTTATAAACCAGTAATTACTAATCATAATTTTATGATTTATTTTTAACTTGCAAATAGGTGCAATTTTATTATTCAGATTCTAGATATTACCCTTGTTTATTACTGTAAATTTAGAGGATGAATCTGGCAACACTTATAGACCAGGGCAGATCTGTCGAAATATCCCACTTCTTGGATGTAAGAGGCGGCAAGCTAATTTTTGCTGGAATACCTTCAGTACAATTCACATAATAAAAGTGTATATCCCTAGATCTGGGCGAGGCCCGAATCATTTTCAAAATTGCAAAAATATTCAAAAAATTTTAAAAAATACCTATTTTATCTGAGTTTTTTACTTATATCTCGGAACATATGCATTTTGGAAGAATATTGAAGAGGAAAAAAGTTTTAGAATTGACTATTAACTGTAAGTTAAAAATGTTTAAATTTATTATCGGTGTTGCAAAATAGCAATAATTGATGAAAAATGCAAAATAATCAAGTTTTTTGGATAACTTTAGTATAATAGTAGTAAGTATAATAAAACAACACACCAAATTTCATTAAAATCGGTTCAATAGTTTTCGCAAAATATTTTGAAAAAAATTTTTGAATTTTCAAAATGTTGCACAGCCTCAAATAAACCATCAAGACGCTTGAAAATTTTTTCACATAGAAAAGACCGCTCAACTAAAAGGCTAAAAAATTAAACCACCATGGTTTATCCAAGTCATGAACATTTGGGATACCAAAAGACACTAACTTCACAGCTAAAATATGAAGGTGTTCTGTCTGGTATAAACTAGATCCTCAGTATTATATATAGCGGCAAATCTTCAAACATGTTTTGTAGAAATGTTAAAGATGCATTGCCTGTTAGCCCCATGCTAGTAAACAACCTGTTCTATCTAAAGATTTAACGAATACGCATGTTCTGCTTGAAGTGGTCAAAACACGTGGGTATTTTTCATGTTCCAAATATCACTAATATTAAAAATTTCTTACCCATTGAACACAGTCTTGTATGTACAAAGAATATTACAACAATGACACTGTGGTGCGGTGCCTGCAAGGGGTAATAATAGATTCTAGGTTTCGAATCTCTGAGTAATTTGTAAGAATAGCGTTCAGTTTGGTACATGCCTACTGGGAAAATTTCACTTATTAGTCACAATATTCTTGAGGAGTAACAGTGGCCATTGTTACAATTTTGCATCACAATCTTATTTACCACATTTCTACGTTACTGTCACTGAACTAAGCCAACTACAAAACAAATATCAAGAACACATCTGAAGAGTAGCTCTATGATCTTTCTGAATCAGCCAATTATTATCATAAGCGCAACATTTTAAATTAAGAGACAAAAAAAATGATATTTAATGAGCTTGAAAAGCCTTCTTCAAATAGTTTTAGATGATAAACTAACCTTGGTTTAAATCATTGCCAGAATCTAATAAATCACCTTGTATATGGGACATTTCACGTCAAACCCATCACCCTACCTACACAAAAATTGACTTGACCGATTTAGGCGAATAAGGTCTTAGAACGTTCGTCTTTTAATAGGCTTTCAAAAGAGAAGTTATGTTTTGAGAAATTCAATATGGTGGATCAAATATGGTGCCTACAAAATTCACTCTTTGCAGTAAATTTAGGAAAAAACATTGATAACATTTTCAAAAATGGGAGAATATATCCCAATGCATATATTAGACTGTTTTGGGTCCGCTGATTACTACTGAATCTATGATCAGAAATATGAAATTCAAAATGGCAGATCCAATATGGCTGACTAAAACCCATGTAACAGTACCATAATGATTTCAGGTCACTTGAAGGTTAGAATTTGGGGGCTTTTAGGATCTCTGATAACAAATTTGACATTGGAGTTTTGAACCAATATGGTGGAAGAGGAACCCCAACTATACTTCTTTGCGGCAAAAAACGATTACATTTCACATAAAGTACTGTCTGGAATTTTTAGGAAGTGAGATTACAAATTTACTATTGAAATTTTAAAATTCAAAATGGCGTACGAAGAATCCCGAATGTTCTCCTTTTCGGCAAAAAACGATTACAGATCACTTACAAGGAGGAGGTAAGGTAATCAAATTTTTGTAATATTTGATATTTATGGTACGTGTAGTTTGGACCTTGAATAAGAATTTTCCGAAGTAGTTTGACGTTCATAATCTTCGAGATGAGAAAAAGAATGAAAACATATGGTGTTTTGAAGGGGAAAAAAATGTCGTGCGACTAGGCTCGAACCAGCGATCTCATGATTGTCGGAACCGAACGCTACCCACTAGACCATGCTCCCAGTTGAAAAATGTGTCGCATGATGACGAAATGTCAATAAAAAATCTCTTGACAAAAAAATATCTATAAATTTTATATAACTGTTAACCTAATGTATTGCAAAAGACAATTTGAAATTTGGGGCAAAAAACAAAATATATTTGCATACCTGTCTTAGGAGTTGTATTGAAGTTCTCAATATCCTCTGCCATTTTTGTGCCTCTATTGAATGCAAAGCTTCTTGCTGTTGCAACAACCTGATCCATTCATCGTGAGATTTAGGGGGATTCCTGCAAATATGTAAAATGTTTAGATAAAATACTAACGTTTATTTATGTAACTCACTTTAATTCGCGCAAGTCTAAAATAGTATATGGAGATGTCTCTTCTAACGACCACAATTTGTAATACAGAATTATATTTAATATTAATAATAAAATAAGAACAAAGAATACTATTATGGTACAAACATCCGTGCTAAAAATTCCACTACCTTGAAGTTTTTTCCTATGTGGCACACCTGAAAAATGAAGCAATAAAAGCTGCTTAACAAGTACATAGTGAAAAACTGACTTATTCTAGCATCTTCTAAACTACATCTAGGAATACTATGAAGTCTTCTTTTCCGCTTCGACTTCCTCTTCAATTCTGGAATATTTTCTTCACCCTCTGCATGCAATGCTCTCGCCAAATGAGCAAAAAAGTCTTCCAGTCCCGCCCAGCAATTCCTTTCAATCATACCTAAAAGGAATATTTGAGAAATCGGTTGCCTTAAAAGAACACATACATTTTTACCTTTCACTAATCCCCAAACCGACTTTTTGTATTTAATTTGAGCGAAAACGGTAATCATGCTATGAGTTTCCGATACTTTTTGGAGACAATAATGGGCCAATACACAAAAACTATCACCATAAGGTATTCCTCCGTTAATTGTATCTACATCTATGGAATAAAGGTTACCTGCTTTACTACACGGAAGCATAGTCTAAAAAAGTAGATAAGATTGAACCTTTGGAAACTTTGAGGATCAAAATTTTGATAGAAAAATATGAATTTGTTTTTGTCTACAGTAGTGTCTAAACATTTAAAATTAAAATTGGTAGAAATGTTTCCTTACTAGCTCTCTCTCACCCTCCCTCTCCCTCTCTTTATTTCCCTCTCCCTCTCTTTATCCCCCTCTCCTTCTCCCTCTCTTTATCTCCCTCTCCCTGTCTTTATCTCCCTCTTCTTCTCTACCTCCCTCCCAGCTCCTCTCCCTACCCCTCTCATTCTCTCCTCCCTCTCTCTCAACCTCTCTCTACCCCTCTCTCTCAACCCCTCTCTGCCACCCATCTACACTCTCCTCCCTTCTTATATCATTTCTATCTCTCACCTAAACACCTGGTACCTATAGTTTTAACTTTATTTTAACATAAACATTTTTTAATAACTTACATGTGTCTCAGTGACTTGAGCACTTTTGGGACCCATAGTCTGGCTAAGAGCTACCGTTGAATTGACGACTCTACATTTACTATTATCTAAAGGGTTATGGGTCCACGGCGTCTGGGTTAGGTCTGTTGTCTTTCTAGCTGCGTGGAAATCTAAATAAAATTTGGAACTGGTGAATAGAAGCGTAAATAATTGATCTATATGTATTGGTACGACTTCGTTCATTAATTGTCTACCTTCGTGAGAAGAAGTACATCGTACACTAACATCAGACCTGCAAGAGAATGTTGAGATAAGACATCGAAGGGTATTTTGATCGAGTATTAGCATCTATACACAGTTTTCAAAACTAAATGCAGCTTTCAACTTTATACCGGGTGCCAATTTTTTCAAACTGCATCATGGGAATCTTGGTTATCCTAAGAATCGGTCTTAAGTCAGTTAAATTACGATAAAGATGCATTATATGATGAATAGTCTGCTGAAGAGGAATTTGACCTATTCCATTTCGTTTTGAAGTTATTGACGAAATACTGAACAACTTTCATTTTTGCTTTTTACAAGTTTTTTATTTTTTTTAATTGCAAGAATGGCAGTTGATTGTGGTACTTTGTCAGTATTCTTTAATGTATTCATGTTAAATCACACCTATCAGAATGAAGAAATAACATTCAACTTTTGTTTTTCTTTCACATTTTTAAACTTGCCTCGTTTTCTGATTACAACAATGTGGCATATAAATGGTTAATTTTTCTGTTTTTGTAAAATGACGCAACTTTATGAAGAATAGACATACTATGACTCCAAATGAAATTTTAACAGATCAATTACATTTACAGTGACGTCAAAGTTTAAAAAACTAAAAATGTAATTTTCTCAAGAAAAGTGTGATATGTTTCAAGTGTATGAACTAATTCGAAGAATATCTGGCTCTGCGTCATGTGAAAATTGCATTTTTAGTTCTCTAAACTTTGATGTTGCCACTGAAAATTTGACTGAACTGTTAAAATGTTTGGAATAATGGTTGTAAAATTAGATAATTTGCAATTTTAACAAAAAATGTCATAACTGAAGTCAAAGCTGAGAAAATATGACGCCAATAAGACAAACAATTCTTGAATGTTGTGTCTGCATCCTAATAATGTATAAATCTGAAAGGTCCACCAACCCTTTTTGATTTAAGAAATATTCAAATTCAAAAAATAAAATTGAAAGTTAACAATTTTCAATTTTTCATCTATAACTTGAAAACAAAAGAAAATACGTTACATTTCTATTCGTCTTCAAATTCCCTAAATTAAACCGACTTTGTTACTCTCAAGATGACATCCCATAATGCGACTGGAACACAGGCACTTGATATAAATTTATTGGTTAAATTATACGTATGTTGCTGGTAAGTGTTTAATTTTGACAATTTCTTAAAATTTTGAAAAAAATTAAGAAATAAAACTTCTAAGAAATAATATAAGTACACATAATATTTAATTAGAAAACGAAAATATGTTTACTTTCTGTATAAATAATATATATGGGATGGGCCAATTTTAAAACTCTTTGGGGAATTTATCGTATTTTTCAAAGTAATAGACAAAAACCACATTTCAATTTTTCCTTCCTTTAAAATATTTCTTATTTTTGGTATTTTTTGTGATGTTGAATAACTTTTTTATATGTGAAATATAAATACAAAAGTAGCCTAATTCCTGAAGTTAAAACAGAAAACAAAATTTTATATATAAAAAAAAATATAACAGAAAACTCAAAATAAATAACTCGATAACACCATAACAATTATGAATCAGTACACAGCAAACAGAATGCAGATAACCAGTTTACAAGACACTCTCTAATTTCAAAATGTTCAAGTATATGAAACAGACCTATAAAAAAAAATTGTACGAATATCATGCACTACACATCATTTAAAAGAAAATTTTATGTATATAGGTATTAAAAACTCAAATATATTTAGGATTACCAAATAAAAATTTGGGTTGCAATTCAAAATTTGAAACATAAAAAAAGTGGCTGCTACTGGATCTAATGTGAAATAAAACTGCACAAAAATTCACTTCAATAATACCGAGAATTAATTTTCGAGGGATTTACAATAGATGGCATAACTTATGTTATATCGCATCAGACGCTTCTGTAAAAGATGTTAAAGCTCTGCCATTATACTTTACTTTTTATTATGTGCCATTTTGTGAACTGTAAACAACTCAGCTCTGAAGGGACAAAACACCATTTACGGGAAGTTTTACTTTTCTATTTAATTAAAAAAAAGTGCTGCTAAAAGTCATCGAGTGATGTTGGAAACTTACGATGAACATACTCCATCAATAAACACACGTGAGTATTGGTTTAAATGTTTTAGAAGTGGTGATTTCGATACAGTTGACAAAGAACGCCCCGTCAACTGAAAAATTTTGAAAATGAGGAATTAGAAGCATTACGTGATCAAGACTAATGTCAAATGCATGATGAACTTGCTGAATTGTTTAATGTTGATCGCACAATAGTTTCCTAACATTTAAATGCACTCGGTATTATTCAAAAGCAAGGAAATTGGGTGTCGTATGAATTGAAGCCAAGATATGTTGAACGGCGGTTAGTCACATGGGAACAAACAAGGGTTTTTTGTATTGTATCGTCACGAGCGATGAAAAATGGATATGCTATGATAATCCTAAGCATAGAAAATCATGAAGTTTACCTGGTCATGCATCAACATCGACGGCAAAGCCGAATATTCATGGTTCGAAGCTCATGCTCTCGACTTAGTGGGAGCAGTTTGGTGTTGTGTACTGTAAGCTGCTTCAATCGAATGAGACCATCATTGATGAACAAAACTGAACACAATTGATGTATTTGAGCCGTGCATTGAAGGAAAAACGGCTGCAATTCAAGCAATAAAATAATTTTTCAACAAGACAAAACTCGACCACATATTGCTCATGAAGTCAAAGAAATGCTGAAATAGAATATTTCACCCCGCCTGCCATATTCACCAGATATTGATCCATCGGATTATTACTTATTCAGATGGAACACGGTCTGGCTAAGCAGCCCTTCCAGTCTTACGAAGATACAAAAAGTTGGATCGATTGATGGATAGCATCAAAAGATTAGTTGTTATTTTGACGTGGAACCCGTATGGTGCCAGAGATTGAAAGAAGTAGTAGCGATGGACAATACTTTGAAAAATAATAACGTACACAATTTTTAACAATAAAGCCTTGAATTTACAAAAAAAATCCCTCAAAATTAATTCACTGTCATACTAAACATGCATAAAAATCTACTTCAAAAATAATTTTTAAAAATTTGTGTGAATGAAATGAGTATGAATAACATGTACATAATTCCCTCAGTTTTATAGAACTTCCATTCTTCTGGAAACTACCTCCCTAAATTACAAATACTGCAATATAGCGGACTGCACCTCATGACTCTTCATTCCTCCTCGTTTCGAACACGCATCTGTGATGAATGCTTTCCTTAATGAGTTATATACCACAAAAATAGACCAAGAATAAAAAACACCCTGTACCTCTTAAACAAATCCAGATATTGAGATGCACTTTTCTATATCTTGAACATCGAATTCGGGACAAGAAATTTCCCCCAAGTCTAAAAATTGGTCCTCCCTGTATTTCCAATATTAATTGAAAATATTATCTACATCAAGGAAAAATCAAAATAAAAGTATGTATTTCTGAAGTATCTGGCTAATTTCACTTCAATAGTGATCTTTAAAGGCCTAATGTATGAGATCTTTGCTGGTATATTATGCAATTGAAATGATAAAGTTATCTTGCATTATCTAGTTAAGTTTCAATGTACAGGGTGTTAGTAAATAAGTGCGACAAATTTCAGGGGGTGATTCTACATGAGAAAATAATGGCAGTTTGCTTATAAACATATGTCCGCAAATGATTCGTTTTCCGAGATACGGGGTGTCAAAGTTTTTCTTAAAAACTGACGATTTAATTTATTGCTCTGAAACCGGTCGAGATGTGCAAATGAAATTTGGTGGGTTTTAAGAGGTAGTTATTGCGCATTTTTTGACACGCAATTAAGAATTTTATGTTCATCATTGGCGCGCGTACGGGTAATAATCTCAATTTTTTTAAAGAAAAAAATGGTACGCCACTGAGATATTACAAATTAAAAATCATTTTTGAATTCCTCGTTCAATTTGTGACAAAAAATCTCTCTTGCCTTTTCTTCGTATGGGGCGCCGTTTTGATGCAAAAAAATAAAACATCTTAACGCGTATTTTTTATTTCTTTAATACATTACCTAGTAGGCTACTGTCAACATTTGTCTGTTAAATACGAATATTTTTAAGAAATGTCAAATTAGCGTTTCGTCATTATTAATTTATTAAGCTTTTAGTTTGCTATAACATTAGTGTTAATAATTAATTTTTCTTTTAACGAAAAAAATGGAAAATTTTGCAAATACGGAATTGTCAGACATGCATTTTGTCTACAGGTTCGGAAAGTACCGATGGTCCATCTGCCGCTACGTGAGAGCGATAAAATAAGACATAGAAATCCATGCGATAGAGAAGGATGGCTATAATGAAGGCGTCTCATAGTCACCGCCCGTTTCGCCCTTCCACAAATAAGATCCACTTCTTATTTGTGGAAGGGCAAAATGGGCGGTGACTATTAGACGCCTTCATTATAGCCATCTTTCTCTATCGCACGGATTTCTATGACTTATTTTATTGCTCTCACGTAACGGCAGATGGACCATCGGTACTTTCCGACCCTGTATGGTCGAAGTAATGGAAATGGTCGGCAAGCTCGACGATTGTCTGCTGAGTTGTATCCAGGAGTAGGGTACCTCATCACACAATATTTGCTCCTCTTCACCAACGTTTGCGCGAAAATGGTTCATTTAAGAAACAAACGGTTGAGTGTGGGCACCCTCGAGAAGTACGAACTGTGCAACTAGAAGAAGCAGTTCTCGAGTTAATTGCGGAGTCACCTGAAACAAGTACTCGAAAATTTGACAACATATTGAATGTAAGCAACTTCACTGTATTTAAAATTCTTAATTTTTTAAATGCCGTTTTGTTTACTGACGAGGCTACTTTTGGACGACAGTGTATATGAAATTTCTATAACAATCACTTATGGGCTGAGGAAAACCCCCATGGAATCTTTGAAGCTCATTTTCAGCATCAGTTTTCCGTAAATGTATGGCTTGGGGTAATTGATGATCATTTAATCGGTCCATATTTCTTCCCACAACGACTAACAGGCGAATCTTATCTTAATTTCTTACAGGAAGAGTTAACTGTTCTTCTTAAAGAAATTCCTCTACAGCTGAGACAACACCTATGGTACATGCATCATCATGCATGTGCACCATATGCACCATCGTGCACCAGCCCATTTTAGCATTAATGTACGTAATCACTTAGACACAGTATATCCAAATCGTTGGATAGGTAGGGGAGGTACGGAACATTGGCCTGCTCGATCGCCGGATTTAAATCCTCTTGATTTTTGCATTTGGGGTTTTCTTAAGTCATTAGTTTATTCCACTCCCGTTGAAAATGTTGATGAATCGAATTATAGTCAGCTGTGAGACACTAAGAAATATACCAGGAATATTTGCGCGAATACGACAATCAATGAGGCGAAGAGTTGAATCTTGTGTCACGTCTGAGGGAGGTCATTTTGAACATTTGTTGTAGCTTTGCGCCTTTTCAAAATTTTATTAGTGTTATTTTCTGTTATTGTTCTGGTTTAAGGTTATTGTATTAGATAGTTCTTGATAATGTATTAAAGAAATAAAAAATATGTGTTAAGATGTTTTATTTTTTTTTTGTCTCAAAACGGCGCCCCATACAAAGAAAAGGCAAGAGAGATTTTGCCACAAATTGAACGAGGAATTCAAAAATGATTTTTAATTTGTAATATCTCAGTGGCGTACCATTTTTTTCTTTAAAAATATTGAGATTATTACCCGTACGCGCGCCAATGATGAACATAAAATTCTTAATTGCCTGTCAAAAAATGCGCAATAACTACCTCTTAAAACCCACCAAATTTCATTTGCACATCTCGACCGGTTTCAGAGCAATAAATTAAATAGTAAGTTTTTAAGAAAAACTTTGACACCCCGTATGTCGGAAAACGAATCATTTGCGGACATACGTTTATAAGCAAACTGCCATTATTTTCTCATGTAGAATCACCCCCTGAAATTTGTCGCACTTATTTACTAACACCCTGTATATTGTTAATTCAAAATGTTACTGTATTAGTAGTATCAAATAAGTATAGTCACCATGCTCTCCTAATAGTAGGTTAAATGTTAGTGAATATTATTAATTAAAATCACAAGAAATCAAAGTTTCCTAAAAATTAGGAATAAACTTACTCTGGACTTTCCAAAACCGGAGCACAGTCATCAGAATCAGGGGTTGGTGGGGTGTGAAGGGAGAAGGAATTCTCTCTTGGGAAGGGAAAGGAATTGTTTCTTCTGAAAAGTCAACACTGACAACGTTAATTACAAATAAGGCAGTCAGTATTGAGCATTGATTGAAAAGTTTAACAAAAAAAACTGGTAATCTATGAATAGAAAAGCTATTAAAAATTGAAAAAAAAATCACTTCATGTTGCACCTTATTAAATTTTTCAATCAACTATTAACATAACAGCATTGGTTCGAAGAATAACAATCCCAGTTAGAAATGTTACAAGTCTTTAGTCACATTTGACTTTTTTACAGAAATAAACATGTTGAGTTCAATAATAAAATAAAAAAATAAATGTTATAACAAGAGAACATAAGACCCCAATAGCATAGGAACCTCACAACATTGTTTAACTTTGTTATAGATAAGCAATTACATAAGCTTAACTTTCTCGCATATATGTTTACGGCGTGAGCTTAATGACATAAATTCAGTCATTTTAATTACTATAGATCAGTGGTTATCAAAGTGTGGGCCGCGACCCCCAGAGGATGTCATGGGAAGAGGTCGCCAAAGATTTTACAAAAATATATTACTATAAATTTATTTTTTATGTTAAAAAATCATCTGTAATCGCTATTAACCCTCATTGCAGTGAGGTCCAAATGTTTACGTTAATTTAAATTTTTATTTACTAACATTATTAAAAAAAAAACATGCATAACAGTCAGCGACACAAAACCTCCACCACATTAATTAAACGATGACTTATTGAAGTGCATTTCAGTTAGTAGCACCAAATTAGTTGTTGGTATCACATTATTCAAAAAATAAAAATGTTTTATTACAAAATCAAATTTATATCTTAATGCACATAGAAAAATTCAGGAAAATCTGTTTTTTTATATTTTAGCACAACACAAGTTTTTTCAGGTGAAATATAAATAGTGTATCCTCGATATACCTTGGATTCGCTTACGTGTCAGCTCTAAACGACAGTGTCGCCGCTTCTGCTTATAAGATTATTACATTTTGTTTCACAAAAAAGAGATATGTTAAATCAAATCTTAGAAATCAAGAAAAAGAAAATTACCAATTATTTTCAAAGGCAATGTTAAAATTAATTTAGATACTTTTCTTCAGGGTACTTTTCGTTAGTTGTCACTGATTCTGTTTTATTTCGCTTCTACTCTTCAGAGGATTACTTTTTGTCTACTTTGTCTGTTTTGTTTATTTGTATAATGTTTTATGTATAAAAATATGTACATACGATTGATAAAAAAAAATAATGAGATTTTCAAATTATGCTTATTGCACCTGGTTTGTGGAGTTGATTATTTTTTTGTGCATTGGTAACACTATCACCTGTCAATCTTTAGGCAGCTGCAACGCTTAATTTGTGTTTAGCGAGCGAATGAGTAAGGCTTACTTCAGTATTTTTGGCGATTTTTTTGTGGCAAAATGTTGGATCAGAAGTTTGCCTGAAATTTTGTGTTAAAAACGGAATTAAATGTAGCGAAGCATTCAAAATGTTAAAAAATGCCTCTGGCGACGATACTATGTTAAAGCTTTAGAGTTTATCAATGGTACAAAAGTTTTCAGGAAGGCCAAGAAGACATTGAAGATGACGTGGGATCTGGGCACCCCAGCACATCCACTAATGATGAAAATGTGAAAAAAATTAAAAATATTGTTTCTGCTAATAGAAAAATCATCATCAGAGAAGTTGCTGAAGAAAAAGGAAACATGTGAAGCGATTTTTATGAATGTTTTAAACATGAAAAAAGTGGCAGCAAAATTTGTTCCGAAACTGTTGAATTTTCAACAAAAACAGCATCACATAACCATTGGTGAAGAAATGCTTACTGACCCAGACTTGCCCAAACGTGTTGTAACTAATGACGAGGAGGCGCAACTGTCTCAATAGAAATTTTCTGGAGGATCACAACCAAGTCCATTAAATGTTCTTGGTCTTTCTAACCGTTTTCTTCAACTACAATGGAATAATAGTTCATCACAAATTTTTACCACCTGGTGGTACAGTTAACAAGGACAAGGCCTACAAATTTTGCGCAATTTATGTGAGGTAATCAGGAGTAAACAACCTGAACTCTGGAGAGAAAACTCGTTGACTTTGCACCACGACAACGCACCAGCGCATACCTCTTTGCTTAACCAACGTTATAATAGATGAGATAAAATTAAACTGAATTCAAGACGATACCTAAAGGGGCATTCCACCAGTGTATCTAAAACTGGAAACTATATTGGCATAAGTGTATAATATCACAAGGGACTATTTTGAACGGGATGGGATAAAAATTGAAGATTAAATAAGTACCTTCTGAGAAAATTATCAATTTTCGTTATTTTTTATCAAACCTCGTATAGGTATTTAAATGTAACCAATCGGCAAATACAAAATTTAGATATGTATATGGGACGTTCTGTATCAAACGGAACAAAGTTGTGTCCAAAATTCATGTTGGCAGATTGTGAATGAATAAGGGCTTAAAAGATTCGTTAGGAATGCCCCTTTCGAAAGGCGTGAGGCTCTTTCGAAAAATTCAAAATGACGACCTAATATGGCGGCTAGAAGTCAGCAGAAAAATCATATATTAGAAAAGAACATTTGTAAAAATCTTATATCAAGATCAATTTAAGCTATATATAGCTAGATATAGCATTAAAATATGTTATTAAAAAAAATAAAAATAAAAAAAATTAAAATTAAAAAAATTAAAAAATATATAGGTATCGGGTTTTGAAATGAAGACAGTCTCAACCCTCAACGCAGAATCGATATGATCGCAAGCATTGAAAAATTATTTATATGAATTCTCTGTAAATTTTTGCAGATAATTCGACTCTATAATATCAAACAGAAATCACGAAAGCCCTTTAGCCTTGTAAATTTAGTCGTTCAATCACAAGTACTTCCTGCAAACTTTAGCAATTCATGCCTGTTATGAGCGCCATATTGGATCCACCATTTTGAGGTTCGACAATCTGACTCTGGAAATTAAAACTATGGGTTTAAAAGATCCCCCAGTAAGCCTTGTTAAGTTAAAATGATTGATTCTGGGATCGTTAGTATCGATTTCTCAATAATATCTGCGATTTTTTACCCCTATGGGCGCCATGTTGGATCCACCATTTTGAGAATGGATAAATTGACTTTAGAATTAATATTATTCATAATCCACAAAGACCCCAAACAAGGCTTTATCGGGTAAATTTAATTGCTGAGCGATCTTTTATGTATTTTAGTGGCTTTGAGGCGTTATAGGTGCCATATTAAATCCGCCAATTCGAAATACGTAAAAAAACTATAGTTCTTTAAAAGCGCGTCAAATACATATATTTTAATGCTATATCCGATTAAACTGATTTTGATATAAGATTTTTACGCCATTTTGAATTTTTCGAAAGAGCCACACACCTTTTGAAAGGGGCATTCCTAAGGAATCTTTTAAGCCCTTATTGGTTCACATCTGTCAACATGAATTTTGGGTACAGCTTTGTTCGGTTTGACGCGGAACGTCCCATATACATAATACATGTATACTTTAATACCAAAAATACATGTCTATGTACATACATACAGGGTGATTCATTAACAATGGGAAAATCGAAAACTGAAGATACTACACTTGAAATGGTGACCATTGGCGCAAACATGCCTTATCCGAAAGTTGATAGTTTCGGAAATGCAGGGTGTTGAAAGTTAAAATTTTAAATCGTTTTTTTGCGATTATTCTGAAAATATGTAGGTTAGGAACTTGAAAATTTGTGAAACTATATTTTTTTAGGCGACGAATAAGATGCGTGTTGTAATTTCAGCATTGCTCATAGAGGGCGCCACTTACGACCAATTTTACCGAAAATTTAGTTAATAACTTTTTACCCTGTATATTTAACATGAAACTTGATTCAAAACCTGAAAGAGCTATCATTTTTCCATTAATTATGTACTCTTGTTTCATTTCGGTATCTCGATCCGTTTTCGAGAAAAATCGATTTAACGAACACTATGTTTTGATAATATGAGAAATTAAAAGCGAAACAAACCAAGTGTTTCTTCGTGTTATTACAACAATTAACAATAAAACAAATAAAATACGTAATTATGATTTAAAGTAATTGTTCGAAGAATCCACCGTTGACACTGATACACTTTACACGTTTTCTGAGAGATCTTCGAGTTTGAAACAACATATTGGGATTGCGTCTGACTTCGTTGGCAGCGATTTGTATTCTTTGCCACAACTCTTCACACGAGCCAATAGATTCTTTGTAAACTATATCTTTCATTCGAGACCAAATAGAAAAATCAAGAGGATTGAAGTCCGGACTTCTGGATGGCCAAGCAAAAATGCTTACATGGCCAATCCAGCGATTTGGAAAAACTGCATCTAAATATGCACGCACTGGCCAAGAAAAATGCGGTGGAGCTCCGTCGTGCATGAACCACATGTCTCTTCTTAAATAAAGTGGAACTTCTTCAAGCCGTGGAAGCATTTTTACTTGGCCACCCAGAAGTCCGGACTTCAATCCTCTTCATTTTTCTATTTGGAAGAATCTATTGGTTCGTGTGAAGAGTTGTGGCAAAGAATACAAATCGCTGCCAACGAAGTCAAACGCAATCCCAATATGTTGTTTCAAACTCGAAGATCTCTCAGAAAACGTTGTGTAAAGTGTGTAAATGTCAACGGTGGATTCTTCGAACACTGACTTTAAATCATTATTACGAATTTCATTTGTTTTATTGTTAATTGTTGTAATAACACGAAGAAACACTTGGTTTGTTTCGCTTTTAATTTCTCGTATTATCAAAACATAGTGTTCGTTAAATCGATTTTTCTCGAAAACGGATCGAGATACCGAAATGAAACAAGAATACACAATTAATGGAAAAATGATTGCTCTTTCAGGTTTTGAATCAAGTTTCATGTTAGACATACAGGGTAAAAAGTTATTAACTAAATTTTCGGTAAAATTGGTCGTAAGTGGCGCCCTCTATGAGCAATGCTGAAATTACAACACGCATCTTATTCGTCGCCTAAAAAAATATAGTTTTACAAATTTTCAAGTTCCTAACCTACATATTTTCAGAATAATCACAAAAAAACGATTTAAAATTTTAACTTTCAACACCCTGTATTTCCGAAACTATCAACTTTCGGATAAGGCATGTTTGCGCCAATAGTCACCATTTCACTTGTAGTATCTTCAGCTTTCGACTTTCCCATTGTTAATTAATCACCCTGTATAATGTAAGTTTAAAAAGATATTTGGTTATAACACGATTCGTCTATAACACGTCTTCGCGTCACGACCCTATACCTGCAGTATAACGAGGACATACTGTAATTATTTTGAAATTTAAATACCCTAAATAATACAAATCAAAGGTAAAATAATAAAACATGCAAATTATCTTATATTTAATGTTGTTCCATTTATTAGTTATATAATTTGATTTTTTTAAATCTAAACTTATGTTTACCCATTTTACTGTTTTCATGATTACCCTTCCAACCAATGCTTCCAAATTATTTTAAAAATCACTTACTTTATTGGCTTTTCAGCATCAGATTCAGAATTATCTGTAACATCTGTTGGAATGTGTGAGTCGGACCCATTTCGTTTGTGTCCCAGAACAATGCCATCTTTGGCATCGTCCTCTATTATTTTATCTTCCATAATGAACTGGTTTATTAAACCTTCTACAGCACTATTGCACTCCTGCTGGAACACCAAAAAACTAAATAATTATATAGAGGATCTAAAGTAAAAATAAATTCAATTGCAACTTCTTTAATACGCACAATTAAGAGTAAGAGATTTTTCTTATCAACAATTGTGTTAGTTAGGATAATATTAAAAAACTTAATTGAAACCTAATAAAATGTTTATTATACTACACAAACGAAACAAAATTGTGTTTAGAAAAATGTACTATAAGTATAACTATGTAACCTCTAAAAATGAAATAACTATATTTGTAGAACATTTATAAGATTTATGTACCAAGTATTTTGTTACAAAGTTAATAGAAAAAGTTTCATATTTTACATTTTAGTTTCAAAGTTTATGTCTTATGCTTTCTTTTCGGCATTTTCATACAAAGTATGGCTAACAAGCACTTCCGGAATATTGAATTTCGTTCGGATTACAACATATTCTATGTCTGAATTACTGAATATATACAGGGTGTTTCATTTCCGGTGTGCCAAACGAACACAGATAAAGTAATTTTGAGCACAAAAGTTCATATCGACATGTGTCCGAAAACGCCCCCTTGGCGCTACGCCCCTTTAAAGGGGGCCATTAAGACACAATTTTATTACAATGTCCCGATTATGCTTCGAAATAAATAAATAAAATTGTATACAGAGTTACCATTTATTACCAAGATACTAAGGTTCAAATTCCATAATTTTTTTTGTTTGTCAAATTCGTAATTCTTTTTCCGAAAATCGAAATCATTGACCATTTCGAGATAAAAAAGATATACTTGTTTCATTACAATATCTGCAACGGTTTTCCAGAAAAAGCCGATTTTAACTTCTATTGCTTCTTCTAAAAAAATTAAAAATGATAAAGAACCTAGAATTCTATTTTCCCTACATGAAATGAAATATATCTTTTTTATGTAGAAATGGTCAAGGATTTCGATTTTCGAAAAATGAATTACGAATTTGACAAATAAAAAACTTACTGATTTTGAACCTTGACTTGCCCCCCGTAGGGACGCCCCTGAAAATAAATGTGCCAATTTGGTTTAGATAAAGTAATTCCTCGTAATAAAAGG
Source organism: Anoplophora glabripennis (assembly GCF_000390285.2). Classification (NCBI taxonomy): domain Eukaryota; kingdom Metazoa; phylum Arthropoda; class Insecta; order Coleoptera; family Cerambycidae; genus Anoplophora; species Anoplophora glabripennis. The sequence goes on from NW_019416354.1 coordinate 771,807, forward strand.
TACCTCTGTATAAAATTTTATCAATTTATTTTGAAGCATTTTCGAAATATTGTAAGATCTAAAAAAAGGAGTAAAAGTGGCCAAAAACAGACAAACAAACAATCTGCCGGGGTTTTTATGATCGGAAATTTATTCCAGAGGTCAAAAATAACTCGTATCCACAGCAGTTTTCAATTTTGACGAAGACCACTTTTTATAGTGTCTTTATTTGATTTAGAAAAATTTTATTCAAACTATACGTTATTGTTGTGATACAAAAGACTACCGATGTTGTTATTACAAAAAAATTCTTATTTAAATAACTCCTCTCTGCCTCCCCATTAGTGAATAAAAGGAGGAGAGTGGTATGAGATTTTAATTGAATTTCCTATTAATAGAAGACGTAATTGAGGTGGGTTTAGCACATCTCATGTGATGCCAAATTCATTTCAATTTTATATATTTTTTTAATTTCCAGTTAAATAATGATTTTATACAAAAATAAAATATATAAGGCCAGTTTTTTTATCATATTTTGTTTTCTGTTAATATCTGGAAAGGTGACAAACACCCCATTAATCAGATTTTTATCAAAAATTCATTGATGACATGAGAAAAAAAATTCGAAATAAGAATTAGTTTTAAGATAAATTTAAAGCTGAAATTGTAACTATGAGCATTGTCTTAGAAGTGACGGTATTTTTTTTTATTTCTGTAAATGCATTTATACCAATGGGTTACTATATCAAAAAGTGACATCTATAGGGCGTTCCACCTAAGAGGGATTCTTCTGTAACTCTGTAACTGTAAAATTTATTTTAAAAAATGGTTTTAATAAAAGATGTCTGGAATCATGTGGGCCATGTAAAGAAAATATTTTTAGCTTTGTAAGGTGTTCCATTTCGCGTGGGCACTACATAACTTTGTTATTTTAAATGGAACATCCTGTATATTATTGCGTTTCTGAATTCCTTGGTTAATATTAGTTAGGGTTTATTCATGGTGCATGGTGTTTAAAACTTACCATTTTCGAGATAATCAGTTGTTTTTGAAAAAAAAATCGATTTCAGCTCCCTAAATGCGGCTAGATAGCGTCTAAACCGTAAGAGTTAGAAACCTGCAGTTTTCACAGTTCATTTTGTCATAAATTACTCTATCTTGTCATCTGTGAGCAAAACATGTACGTTATTCAGACTCGGAAATACTGAGACCTACATTTAATAATCTTACGAGTTGAAAAAGTTTTTTTTTCAAATGGAATGACCTATATTTATTGTTACGGGTGAATGCAAATTTGAATGATCTTTTGACTGATCGAAGGTTGTCCATGCTTATCTTTGACAGTTTTCCAGAAAAATCAAGTTCTTTTCTAAAGTCCTAAAAAATAGCTATGTAACAGCGTCAAGAAGGCCTTGCAATTGTATTAGTATTAGTACAACAAAAGCACAGCACAGCACATCCTTATCGCATCCAATTACACCAAGGGTTACTAAAAGTAGACTTTCAGCAGATACTGGAGTTTTGTTAGTGGGCACATGAGATGTTAAATCAAGATGATGTTTTCTTTAAACGGGTCATGTTCTCCGATGAGGCTACTTTTCATAAAAAAGGTTTCGTTAATAGCCATAATTGCCGTTATTATGACACAGTAAATCCTCACCAATTCCGGACAACTCATAGCCAACAATGCTCTTTGAACGTGTGGGGAGCAATTTTGGGAACCCATGTCAATGGACCATTCTTTTTTGATCAGCATCTAACTAGAGCAGTTTATTTAAACTTTTTAACAAACACTCTAGAAAATTTGTTAGGCAACATTCTTTTAGCTACACTTCGAAGAATGTGGATGCAACATGATGGTGCTCCACCTCACAATACCACTACGGTTTGTCAGTTTTCATACGAAACTTTTCCCAACAGATGGATTGGGCAAGGGGGAACAGTGAGTTGACCTTCAAGGTCAAGATATGACAAGTTGCAACTTCTTTTTATGGGGATTTATAAAAAGCAAAGTTTATGTTACACCACCTACCACCAACTACCACGGACATGTAAAAACTGAATTCGTTTGTGTATTAATCAAAATGGAAGACATTCGAGCAATTGATGTAAATTAGCGGTCTAAGTATTTTTCTCCTTGTTGTGTTCTGAGTTTCAGAATGTTTCGTTTTGCGTTTTATCTTGGTTCTTTAGTGGTTAATTTTTGTTTGTCAAACCACTTTTTAAACAAGCCAGTAAATATTGACATGGTCAGTCCTAGGCCTGATAAAGTGCGAGAGAAAAGTGGTTTTGCAAGGCTTTCTTGACGCTGTTACATAGCTACATTTTCGGACTTTAGAAAAGGACCTGATTTTTCTGAAAAACTGTTAAAGATAAGCATGGACAACCTTAGATCAGTCGAATGAGCATTCAAATTTGCATTCACCCGTAACAATAAATATAGGTCATCCCATTTGAAAAAAAAAGTTTTTCAACTCGTAAGATTATTAAATGTTGGTCTCAGTATTTCCGAGTCTGAATAACGTACAAGTTTTGCTCACAGATGACAAGATAGAGTAATTTATGTCAAAGCGAACTGTGAAAACTGCAGGTTTCTAACTCTTACGGTTTAGACGTTATCTACCCTCATTTAGAGAGCTGAAATGGTGATTGTTGCCAAAAATAACTGATTATCTCGAAAACGATAAGTTTTAAACATCAAGTACACTTAATAAACTCGACCTAATATTAACCAAGGAATTGAAAAATGCAATAATATACAAGGTGTTCCATTTAAAATAACAAAGTTATGTAGCACCCACGCAAAATGGAACACCCTGTAAAGCTAAAAATATTTTCTTTACATGACCCACACGTCGATTCCAGGCAACTTTTATTAAAACTATTTTTTATAAATTTTACAGTTGCACAGTTACAGAAGAATCCCTCTTAGGTGGAACACCCTGTATATATGTTAAAGTACATACTGGCATATTAAATTTCATTTAAACTGCGCAAATCATTACTTGGATAAAACCAAAATGTTTTGCCACCTTCAATGCCACCTAGAGGCTAAATATCTACTGTGTGTATTTTTATTTATGAACACCATGATATATTAAATTGTAAATAATTTATCTTTAGCAATAGTATGTAAAATATTAACAGTATATACAATATACCTGTAACTTTACTACTTTCAGATGTTAGCAAAAATATTTTTTTAGCAAGTCATTTATCAATTGCTTGATAATAAATAATAAAATTTCTCCACTTCTGTACTTTCATTAATACTAAAATAAATTTTAAATAGATTAAATTTTATTAGTAATTTTTAGTTTTCTTCTCTTAAATTTTTTGAAAAATTGCAAAAATTTGCAAGTCCAAATAAATTATTTGACGAATGTCCAATATTGAAAATATGTGTGAAAAATTATCAGCATAGGTTGATAGATATAAATTCTTAATGGTTATTGAAAATCATCTAAACAATTATGAAATATTAATAAAAAAGATTATATTAAAAAAAAACAGATCTTTAAATAAATGACAAATACTGCTATATAACAAAATACTTTACTATTATTATTGTATTCAGTATTACTGCAGAATGCACTCAAAATTTCACTGTTACACAATCAATCATTTTGATATCAGATACAACTATAATTCACCTCCGTATAATTTTTATAATAAACACAATAAGAAGTAGACATTTCTATACGATTGTATTCACTTCAATTTACAGCAAATTGAAATACATTTTAACAGAACTGATACTATCTCACTTCATATATGATAACATATTAACTGTATCTTATCAATGTTTCATTACACAAAAGGGAGCCTTTATTATATATACCAAATGTTTTTTTTTAATATCAGACAGATATAAATAATCAACAGTTAGATACTGATAATAAAAACCATATAATTTTCAGTTTTTGAAGGAATCGATTATTAAAATATTTATGACTTTCTAATTAAATAAACTTTATCCATTCAAATTTTATTTAAAAATGGCACAAGCAGTGCCATTTCAATAGGTAAGTTAAGAATTTCTACATAATTTTGTTACGAAGTTAAACAATCTCTTTTCTAATATGTTGTACGGTATTTTACTTACCTCTGTAAAGGAGTCTGATAATTTGACAGAAAATTTGTCCTCCTCTGTCACAGGGGCAATATAATCTTCGTCGTCGCTAGTTAAACCGAGTTCAGTACCGTAGCATTGATGAACCTTAAAAAGTACAACAAATGCCGTATGACAAAAGATATACTTGATTCCATTTGATATTTAAAAATAACATTAAAAATGTGTATCCCATCAAATTATATTTTTAATCAAATTAAGACTAATAGGATTTTTTACATTTTTGCAAGCGCAATGAAAAAAAAAACAGTGAGATATTTTTGTTTTTGAATTTTCCAAATTTGAAAAGTAGAAGGAAGTAACATTGATAAATAATAATATCCAAGTAATTATAACTAGTATTAAGACTTGCAGGAAAATAATATTATGAATACCTCATTTAACGAATACTTTGTCGGTATTGAATTAAAGTCACTAAAATGTCAGTTACTTTAAATTTGTCATATAAATAGCGTCATAGATCCACACAAATTTTTACCAGATGCTATTTAACTTGAATATTACGTCTAAAATTACTTGTATCTAAAAGTTTCTATTAAGGAGGTTTATCGGGTACGGAGGTACATCTAAAGTCTAACGAAAGTTTCTGTAGATTCGTTAGTGACTAAAGTAGTAAGCCTTTAGATTTGTCAACGTTGCACTTGACTGGCTCGGTCGCCTCGGCGTTCGTTCGCTCGCGTCCAATCATTCTGTTTGCTTGGACACCTGCAAATTTTAAATAATACGCTAGGTCGAGACCGCGACGTTGCCGCTATAGCGCATATGAAGGAAAAGTTAATCAACGGCAGCAGTTTGAAGGAGAATTATTATAAATTATGTATCTTACAAGTACCTAATCGATTTCTACAAGCTGTCATACGGTTCCTTAGATATCGGTTGTCTATTTATACAAGTTGCTGTGGAAACTGTTCGTCAATTGTTGGGCATTCTAAGTGGAAAGACCAAAAAAATCCGCATTCTCATAAGACTTCGTACTAAGTCGTGACAAATTATTTTATTAATATCTTGTCTCTTAGGTATCCAAACAAGTCATAATTCTGTTTGAGGATTTTCTTCATATCAATAAGCTTATATTAATTATTTTATAAATATTTGTTTGTCAATTCCAAATCAGCTCCTTAAGCTAATTATGAATTTCATTAAAATGTATCTTCAAAGTCAATTTCCTAATATAGTGAAAAATTTAATTTTGAATCATTCACTATGCATAGAAAAAAAGGGAACTTCTGCTACATTGCATCGGACATTTCTGTAAATATATTAATGTCAAAGATCTGGCTTTACGTTTTATTATGCGTCATTTTGCTGAAGTGTAACTTAACAACTTATTTTTTCTCAACTCCAAAGATATCGAATTATGAACCAATAAAACACCGTTAGCGGGAAGTATTACTTTCCCTGTTTAATTGAAAGAAATGCGCAGCGGAAGTTCGTCGAGTGCCGTTGGAAACTAATGATGAACATACTCCATCAACAAAAATGTGTGAGTATTGGATTTGATATTTTAGAAGTGGTGATTTCAATATAGTTGACAAAGAACAAAAAAAGTGCGAAGATGAGGAATTGGAAGCATTTTTCAACCAAGATTCTTGTCAAACACAACAAATTTGCTGAATCATTGAATATTGGTTGCACAATAGTTTCCAAACGTTTAAATGCACTCTGTATGACTCAAAAGCAGGGAAATTGGGTGCCATATGAATTGAAGCCGGGAGATGTTGAGTGGCGATTTTTCATATGTAAACAATTGCTTCAATAGCAAAAATTAAAGGGTTTTTTGAACTCTACTGTCAATGGTGATGAAAAATGGATACACTATCACAATCTTATGTGTAAAAAATCGTAGGATTTGCCTGGTCGTGGACATCAACATCGACGGCAAGGCCGAATATTTATGGTTCGAAGCTCATGCTCTGTATTTGGTAGAACCAGTTTGATGTTTGTACTATAAGCTGCATCAACTGAAAGACACCATCACTACTGAACACAATTAATGGTTTCAGCCATGCATTGAAGGAAAAACTGCCGTAATTCAAGCAAAGGTACAATAAAGTCATTTTTCAAGATGGCAAAACTCGACCACATATCACTCATGAAGTCAAAAAATATTTAGAAACGCTGAAATGAGATATTTTAGCTCATCTGCCATATTTACCAGATATTACTCTATCGGATTGCTACTACTTATTCCAATCTATGGAACACGGCTAAGCAGCGCTTCTAATTTTACAAAGATAAAAAAATGGATTGATTGATGGATAACATCAAAATATGAGTTGATCTTTCTACGCAGAATCCACTGCCAGAAAGACGGGAAAGTCTGGCTAGCGATGGGCAACAATTTAAAAAATAATAATACGCACAATATTTCGCAATAAAAAATTAATCCACAGTCACAGTATGATAAAAAATGTCATATTACCTTAATTTAAAATTAAGGATATATTCATTGTGAATAATTACTTAAAACTAGCCTAATTATATGTAATTTTTAACAAAAAAAAAAAAGTTCTTTTTAATTTAGTGTAAAGTCAATGTGAAAATATCCCATTTTAAAGTCACTATGAAAGCATATTTAATAAAAATAGATAGAATACACATAGCAAATAAGCTACATCTTAACAAAAATGCAGTTTCTCTTTAGCATAACTAAAAAGATACAAAACCTACCCATTGCCACATTTCCTGTGCAGACATAGGTTGATCCATAAGAGCATTTTGCCAAAAACGAAACAACATCAGATAGGTTTTGTCCCTGGCAACAAAGCTGGTAAAAAAATACTTGTCGCTCTTGGTACTTATCAACACAGCATTCGGTATAACTAAAGCGGTTTTTTCTTTGGTTATAGAAGCTACGTCCTTCCATTTTAACGTAAGATTAGTTTCCCATCCAAAAATGTTAGCGTAGAAACATAAATAATTTTGCGTTACGTACAATCTACCTTGCACAAGGATCTCCTTTTGCAGGGCACAGGAATAATCTGGAGACAAACATAAGCAAAAGTGAAAACATTGACTGACTGCTGTTGAACTTACAAACAATAAATGGTAACCGATATACGAGGGTGGTCCCAGAAGTACCCGGCCTGACCTAGAGATGGCGGTAGTTGTTTGAAAAATATCACTGTATTAGAAAGTACATAATCTTTAAAGCATATGTTTCAAATTTGAAGACGCCATGTTGTTTAGTATCTGTTTGACAGCCATCAATAGTGAACGTTTTCAGTGAATTTGTGACGATGAAGAAAATTGGTCATTGTCTCCATGAAACAACACTTTCTTCTTAGCCAAATGCTTGATTTCTTCGCTCAAACATTGCTATAAGTTCACATAATACTCGCCGTTGATAGTTTTTCCTTTTTCAAGATAGTCTATGAAAATTATCCCACGCGCATCCCAAAAAAACGACGCCATGACCTTGCCTGCAGATGGAATGGTCTTCGCCTTCTTTGGATCAGTCCATTATTTTGATTGTTCTTTTGTTTTGGGTGTGAAGTGATGGACCCATGTTTCATCCATGGTTATGAAACGGCATAAAAATTCTGCTTTGTTGCAGTGAAACTTTGCTAAACACTCAATTGAAACATCTTCGCGACACTGTTTTTGCTCGAGTGTGAGCAAATGCAGCACCCATCTCGCACACAGCTTTCTCATGTACAAATTTTTAGATAATATGCGATATACCGCACTTTTTGAAATGCCTACTATGTCTGCTAGCTCGCGCAATTTCAGTCGAGGATCATACAGTACCGCTTTGTGGATTTTCTTCACCATTTCTGGAGTCGTCACCTCATTTGGTCGACCACTGCGATGCTCGTCTTGGCAGCTCGTACGGCCTCGTTTAAACTCTGCTACCCAATATTTTTCTGCTGTAAACGAAGGAGCAGACTCACCCAGAGTAGAATCTAGTTCAACTTTTATATTGGTTGGGCTGAGGCCTTTCAAATAAAAGTATTGTATCACATAACGATGACCAATTTTCTCCATTTTCACAAATTCACTGAAAACGTTCACTATTGATGGCTGTCAAATAAATACTAAACAACATGCCATCTCTAGGTCAGGCCGGGTACTTCTGGGACCACCCTCGTAAATTATTGATACTATTGAAAAAAATTGTTTTATCTAAAAAAATATATATAAGTACATTTTCAAATATACTTATTGCTTAATTCAACAGATATAAGTTAATAAGACATATTAATCCAGAATTTGAGTAGATTATTAACTCAATTTTTGATAACAACTTGCAGGTGTACATTTAAGTAGATAAAATAAATTTCAACTGAAATTTTTTTATAAAAATGTCAATAAAGGAAAACATTCATAAGGTAATTAATTTTTTTTTCTTACCAACTACTAATCTCTCATCATCAGGCACTTCTTTGAAAAGTCTCTTAAAGTCCTCAGATCTAGACTTATACGAAGGATAGAAGTTGAACCAAGAAGATTTCTTCTTAGATCTACTGTCCCTTTTATCTCTTATAGAATTACTACCTGATTCACTCTTAGTATCTGCCTGCGGTAGAGTTACTTCAACATTGCTTGTATTACTTAGACGACCACTAATTGAACCTTCCTGACTCTAAAAATAAATTATTAAGGATTTACATGAGGTATTTTTAGATTTCAAAAGAATTTTAATATCTTCCTCCTTTTTTAAAAAAAAAGAAGCTCTAATCCTTCAATTCATCAGCCAATCAATTACTTATGACTTAATTACATTCTGCATCAATATTTTGCCCTATTAATGTTTATTTTATTACATATTTCTTTCATTATTACTACTAACCTGAGTCATTTGTTAAAATATGACGATCACTGTGGAAATATTCATGAACTCCACTTCAATACATCTACTACTAAAATCATTATCATTTTCATAAATTATTGATTAACTTATCAACAAAAATCAAAACAGCTTTGTTGTTTATGTTCTATTTAAGTCAGTACCTGATAAGTAGTCCCTTTTGATAAAGGTACGTTAATTCTACAACGTTCACAATAATTATTGTTTATGTACCTCACAAACTAGGATAAAAAATGTTATCTTTACATTTAGCAGGAATATGAGTTTGTGAACAAATTTTATAAATGTATTAGTTTACTGATAGGAATATACACAACCACTGAAACACCACTGAAAAATTAAATTAATTTAAGCGATTTAAGTAAAAAACTAAAGAAATAATTATAATAAAAATATATCTTGAAAAGTACGGATAATTTACTTCAAATATATTGCAATAAAGGCTGAATTGAAGTAAAACTAATGGTGTCTATCAAAACTTAAGTTGCTTGAGTACTTCAGAAACATTAAACTAAAATTTATCATTTAATTGTAACTAGATATGTATGTACAGCCTCAACAAGAGAAATACCTCCTATTTTTATACGACTAATGATTCACAAGGAATATTTTACAAGTATTATTTGATATGCTCCACTGTAAAAGACTGAAGTTTGCTTATGACCTGATATTATACATGCTATTGCCAATTTTTATTACTGTATTTTATACAGGGACAAATTATTCTTTTGCAATTCATCATCCAGTTGTAAATCTAACATGCTACAATAATCTTATAATACTGATACACACTGTATTAGAGGGACCCAATTGCCTACTAGATTTATGAGTTATTTTGTCAACTTATTTATAACAATGGTATTACATACCTATTAGTAATATTGTAGTCAGCATACATTGTGAACATTCTATATTCCTGACTATAAGAATTTTATTGATGTGTCAGCTTTGACAACTTTATATTTTAATTTAGTTAGAACAAAATTAGGATATGCTCGGCTTATCTGGAATCCTATATACAAGGTGGGTTCCAAAGTAAACAAGACTTTTTAAAAGTTTTTTTAGCAAAACCAATTAATTGGCGATTGGCACAGTCTAAAAGCATGTTGAATGAGTGTTTTAGATTGTCGACCAAGATGTCCTTCAGGATGTCAGTACAAGCCTTTTGGATGGCTTCTATATCCACAAAACGCTTTCTTTTCATAGATAAATGCATTTTTTCGAAAAGGTAAAAGTCACACAGTACCAAATCAGGCGAATACGGGGATTAGTTGACAGTTAAAATGCGATTTTTAGTCAAAAAATTGATCACAAGTATTGATCGATGAGATGGCGCATTATTATAGACAAACGTCTATTTCCTTATGTGCGATATTCTGGCCAAATATGATGCACCAAATGCTTCAAAACGTCAAGGTAGAATTGTGTATTAACGGTTTGGCCCTGTTGAACGAACTCTTTGTGGACAATGCTCTTAGAATCAAAAAAGCAAATCAACATTGTCTTCACTTTTGACTTGTACAAACGAGATTTTTTGGATTTTGGCTTGTCTAATACCTTCCACTTGGTACTTTGTGGCTTGGTTTCTAGATCATATTGAAAACACCAAGTTTTATCACCAATCACAATGTTATAAATGAAGGTTTTGTTCTTTTTGACCTCCTTGATGATGTCCTTCGAACAAACCGTGCACACTTTTCGGTAACTCAAATGTTCGGTCAAAATGTGATAAACTGATGTTTTTGAGATGCTCAATTTCAATTCCATAAATTTCGTTGAAGATTTTGGCTCATCTTTGATGAATTCACACATAGTTTTGATGAAAACTGCAGTGATCATGGATTTCAGTTGGCCAACATGTTGCTCATTATTTATGTCCTCACAACCGTTTTTAAACCGCTTATACCACTCATGAACTCTGCCACGGGATAAACAATCATCACCATAAACTTAGTTCATCAATTGAAACGTTTCAGTAAAAGTTTTACCAAGATTAAAACAAAACTTAGCATTAGTTCTTTGGGATGCTCATTTTTGTACCGATGACACAAACGTACTATCACTTCAGTACATCAAAGTACATCAGTGAAGGATCTACCTTTCCAATGCATGTAATTGCACTTAGATGGCCGCTGTTGGCAAAGCTCAAAAAAATATTTTTACTTAGTTTAGCCCAGAGGTAGTTGAATTACTAAACAGATTGGATTTTATATCTATACAGGAAGCAGACAGACATCTGCTTTGTTTTTGTAATGACAAAGTAAAGTTGACTCCTACTTTATTGTCTCAAACTAATTATTATTATTTTAGTGTAGATAATAGCCTTCTTATATTAACTTTATCCAATTACATCCAAGATACAATACATTTTTTATCCAAAACGGAACAATGCAATTTTTTAATCAGATATGATAAATGATTGTATCCCTTACCACAAATTCAAATAAACTTCATTTATAAATAAATAGAAGGAAAATTTCAACACTACATTTATAGCTCATTAGTGACTTTATTTAATTACTTGTTTATTTAAATTTAAATACATGACATGAGTTTTATTCCCTGTTTAATATGTAACCACTATATTTTGAACTGCTCATTCAAATTTAATTATGACGTTTATTCAAGCCTAAAGTGTCTATTTATTTACTTCAGCTATAAAATTTGAAAAATACTTCTAGAAAAATTTAATTATCTTAATGCTTCTAATGTGTTTAATATCTATTAAAATATCAATATGAGGAAGTATTCGTTATGGTTTATATGTAGTATAACTGATACTGGTCATAATAAAATAAATAAATTTCAATAAAAAAAATGAACAAATATTAGCAGTTACTCTTTTTATTTGAATATTTCTATCACAATGAAAAGAAAAATTTTAAATAAATAACCCCTTGTGTCAAAAGCATCAGTCATGGAGTTGAAATTATAAATTTAGTTTTGCCTAATCAAAAATACTTCATACTTCATAAATGACTACAAGCCACATGACCAGTATTTGTTTGGAACAGTAATTTTATTTCATTCACGTTAGCAATTAATTTCAGTAAAATTAAAACAAGATTAAAACACAACATTCTGTTTCACTGTCTGGCGATTGGTGTAACTTTTCATGAGATTTTATTCAATCAATCAGCGATTGCAATATCTCGAGCGTAGACATAATGTTTTGTCATTATTCATTGTAAACGAATCATTAATATTGGTGACGATAAGATTTGCGATGTTGGTTGCCTAAGCTGAGCCGTCATGTGGCTTGCAAACATTCATGAAGGCTCTGTTTCCCACTCTGGGAGAATAAATAATTCTTCACAAATACACTATAACCATTATAACATCCAAAAACTTCTCTGTCTCATTATCAAAACTGTCATTATCAAACTGACAAAGTCAAACCTAATTTTTGTTTTATAAAAGTAAATATATATATTTTTTTATGAACAGTACCAAGTATTCGACATATTAAAGAGAGTTTAAAACATTTTTTTTTCTTGAATGTTATATATCTCTAAGGCTTGGCAAAATATAATAAATAATACCATAACAAATTGTTGCTGAGGAGAGAAAGTAAAATAAATTTGTCTTGGACAATGTGTTTCCATCTAATGAATTGTTGAACAAATTCCAACATGGTTGTTTAGAACACTGTAATTTCTTTTCATCAGTAAATGTAATACGATTGTTTTTACAAATTATATATGGACTGTAGCATATACTTCTTTTTTAATGTATATAACATTATTAAAATCTTTTGTTCTGAAAATGATTCATTTGTTACATGATTTTTTTATATTTTTTGTTATTTACTGGACCATAAAGAGAAAGATGTAATTACTCGACCATGAATATTTCATAATAACTGAGGTTAAAGTATTGTAAAACTATTTGGGTTTACAATAACAAAACAGTCCAAAAATGTAACCCATTAGTAAAACCTGATATATTACGTTTTAGGATATAAAAGGCTGCATCATCTCCAAAGTGTTTCTCTACATAATAGAACAAAACGATATATATTCAAATGTAATTCTATTTGCTGATTCTCTTTATTTTAATGTGGCATTACCTATTTACTCTTATTAATTTATCATTATTTTTCTGCAACCTAGAAACAATAAACATGGGAAATATAATAAATGAATAATAAAAAATCATATTTTTATATCAAACAAAATAACTCCTAATTTCTAGTTTAATAAAACAATTTCAGGATAACTAAAATTCAGGTATTTTTTTCATGGCGCTAAAAAAACTAGTAAAAAAATAATAAATGTATTTGTCACCCTAATAAATACTTACAGAAAATAATTTTAACAGAAAGTAAGGTAAAAACAATTTCATTCATTTACCTTTTTATTATTATGGGTACCTGCTTTTTTTCTTCTAATTTTGTTAGCTTTTGTTTTCGTGATTTATATTTCTCTCAAAGCAAACTCTAAAAATCCTCAAGCTGCAATATATTGCATCTGTTTAAAATATAATCAAACTTGGATATATCCTACTCCACTACAGTGAATCTCCGATTATAATTAATAAATTTGAAGGCCCAAACTTACATTAGATGTTGAAAATAATCGTTAATAGTGATCTGGTACTCGGTTTTTAAGTCTCACCATAGGGATCTCTGTTATCATAAGAGATAGAGTTTTCATAAATGTTTATAAGCCACGTGACAGCCGTGCTTAGGCAACCAACATCGCAGGGCTGGTACTGGTAACCGAAAATCCCTAAATCTTGTCATCACCAATATTAATAATTCGTTTACAATGAACAATGACAAACCGTTACGTCTAAACTCAAGATAATGCAATAGCTGATTGGTTGAATACAATCTCGTGAAAAATTACACTAATCACAGCCGGTGAAACAGAATTTTAATTTTTTTAAATTTTAATGTAATCTTCATCTGATTGTTATAATAATTTTTAATTTTACCGAAATTTAAATGCCAACAAGAAGGAAATAAAATTACTGGTCACATGGCTTGTAATCACTTATGAATGCTCTGTACAAAGATGGTCAAATTAAGACAAAGTTAAGAATTCTTTTCCCAAAGAGAAATTTGATATGCCTCGTTTTCAAATTATTGGTGGAAAATTTAAAACTTTGCTTTGCTTTGAAAGAAGTAGATCTTTTAAGCTAACAATAAGATATTATTATGGCATTTTTCTGAGAATTTGAGTATGTCATACATTAGCTGTAGTGCCTTCTGGATCAAGATTCGAAAATATCATATTTATATAAATATCATTATATCGGATATATATCCCACATTTATCGAACATATATCAAATTGTGATATTTATTTCGTAATGTTTATCTATTTTTTCTAAAAACAAATTTTTTGACATGTTATTCATCATAAAGTTTCGTAATTTTACCCTAACTTGACCAACCTTAAATCTCTTACATCTGAGATCGCCATCTCAAAATATCAGGCAGGGATATAACTTCATGTTTATTTTGCCATTTCTCTTATTAAATAACAACATATGTACTTATGTCTATTTACTATTACCTTCTTCAGTAATGGTATGATCTGTAAGAGACATCGTCTACAAAGAACATAGTTTTGAAGTCCCTTGAGATTCATTATAACTGACGGTGACTGTATATATTTTTTTGTAACATAAGTTGTAAAAAAAGATACATGTTTATAAGCCTGCAACACATGCCTCATGATAAATTTATCGCCTGATTTACCATACACAGTTTAAACCACTAAAAAAATGTTTATCTAAATACATAATATGAAATTACCGGAAATTACAGTAACTTTGCTGGAGTGCTTACAAACCACAATACAACAGAACGAAGCTTCAGAAGTGAATGTTTTGACACTTTTTACTCTGATAATTAATTGCTATTAATGATTAAAATTTATATATACTTTTTTCTTTGACAAGTAAAAAATAATTATCTAGCTAATTATCATTAGCGTCATTCCAATCATTACTTATACACAAAAATTAAATCACGAAGTAAGAAATTAAGTTTGATTAAATTTATAAAGTATTTTTTATTATACAATATATAGCGATGTATGAAACATATTGAGTAAACAACGGGAGAATACTTACTGAATTGGATGAAACTACGAAATAGACTCATATCGAAAGATAAATCAGGCAGCAAAAATGTGAAAGAGAAGGTGTCCTATCCTAATATTCCGTGTAAGTACACGGAACTGCTTTTTGGGATCAAACTAAATCTGTTTAACTAATTTTACCTCTGTTCAAAGTTGCTTCATTTAACCACTAGAGGCCATCAAAGTTGGCAACATATTTTAGTTTATTTTTTTATTATTCTAGAATACTTTGTCCCCTTTCGCTTGTTCATTATTTTGTGATGGCTATGTATTATGTATGTAATTCATGTATGTCATATTTGACATAGTAACCAAAGTACATAACTATATTTATAGAATTGGGAAAAATTCTCCCACGCCTAAGCAAATATATACATTTTTTCACTGCATGTTTGACACAGTAAATAAATTAATGCTTGTGGAATTGTACTTGTAATTGAACGTCCTTTCAAGAAAATTTAACTTTTGAATGTTCTTTCCTTTCCTTTTTCCTGGAATGGCAGCTAACTATTAGTTATGGGTAAATATAAAAGCCATTAACATAAGTAAAAAAATAATTAATTTTTAACCCTAAAGGTTACACATTTTAAAGTTATAACTTTCTCAATTCAAAACTGCAAACTATTGCAATTTTTTAAGGGACAATTTTTTAAGAAATGGGCGTAGCCGGGGGAGGCAGAGGGGCCGTGGCCCAAGAGAAAAAAATCTAATACCTACAATTTAAAAAAAATTAAAAACAATTAATTGTAGCAGGTGTAAAATTTTCAATTCTAAGGAATTTATACTTAGAGTCAAAATGTAGGCCTATTTAGAGTTTAATAAAAATTATTTACGTATGCTTCATTTTTTATTTTTACTTATGTTCCCAACAGTTTGCTTCTCATGCGCTATCTATGTGAAAAACACCTTTAACATAAGTACTACACTTGTCTGATAATTGCACAAGAAATGAAGGAGAAAATGGTGTTTTAAAGATAAATAGACCAAAAAAATATGAACCTGACAGTCAAAATTAATCATAGGTACCAATGTAAATAAACGAATAAACAAATAAACAGCAAACAGTGAAATTAATTTCCATACCATTCCAGTTATTATCATTAAATAATTATTAAAGATATAGGTACTTATTTACTTACAGAAGGAGATCCTTCATGCTTGAATGATGATTGGTCTTTGTTATAATTTACAGTCAAAAGTATGTCCGATTTAGAATGATCCCTTTTAGTTTGTGGTCTAGGTGATGGCCTAGGACTACTTCTAGGGCTAGAACATGGGCTTATAGATCTAAAACAATGGACAGCGGAGTTATAGTTACCTATATTTGCAATTACAAAGTAAATTTACTTGTTATCAGTGTTTATAGCTTGTTGCCTTTCATTTGCTGTAATACTTGTTGAGGACAAATTCGTCTTCATTTTTCTTCCGAGCCGATTTTCTTCATACTGATTTGCCTTTCCTGGGCAGTTCGCACAAAAGAGTTAATGTACTTATGTTTACTTTGTGGTTTAAACTATTGTTAATCGCTTACGTTATAATTCTCAAAACAAAGAAGGTGCCGATATTGTGAACACAACCACTAAAACTACATCATAAGCCAAGTTCACTTTTTATTACCGTCAAGTGTAATTGAATATTGAGATTTTTGCAACTATACGAAATGTGAAATTGCCGACAACAACGAGTACATTTCTTATTCAATCGCTCGTCACCCCCACCCATTAAAAAAAATTGACAACCTCCTTGTACAATGTATTATTCGATGCAAAAACATCAGCGCTTAACTATAAAGCTACGTTCACATAATAGCTCTGCTCTAGCGTTTTATGGTGATTCCTGACACGAAGAAAAGCACCTTAAAAATTGTTTTAATTCATCTAGATCTCTAGGTTAGAACATACATTTTCAGAAAGATAAAAATATGTAATTATTATAAAATAATAATAAAATAATAATTTTATTTCATATATATTTAACAATCGGAACTTTTTACTGTTTAATTTTCAAATATAATTAGATATAGCACTACCCATATTTATATTTAATGTTATGTGTTTTAAGTGAATTATAATTTCAAAGTCACATGAGGGTAAATTTAAAGGTGACCCATCACGACAACATACTGCGATGACTGAAATACGTATACAGGGTGTAACATCGATATTGCGATAAACTTAGGTACAGACTACAGAGTTCATTTCTGCGCCAAAGCAAACAAAAAAATGAGAGTACAATTTCAGCTAATAAATAAACCAATTTCTAAGGCTTGTATTTTATGATCCTTCAAACATCGTGGATATGGTATAGTCGAAGCACAGTTTTTGTTTAATTATTCAAGGAATATTATACAGGGTGTCTCATAATTAGCTGCCAACCCTGAACAGGCCGATTCTATGATCAAAACTAAGTAAAAAAGTTCATATGAACATGGGTCCGGAAATGCTTCCTAAGGGCACAGGGACCCATTGAAGAGGGAGGAATGGAAATCATTTTTTTGCAATATCTCTCAATCGCGTTGTGATAAATGAATGAAATTTGGTATACACAGCTAAATTTTGATGAGCAATTTGATGGACTAATCCATTTATTTCCACAAGGTCCATTGGGGTGGGTACGGGGGGGCCCTTGGTACTTTGCGTGTGTAACTTTTTCATCTTTGACTTTTTAACAAATTGGACAGCAAATTCCGTTTTCCCGAACTGTTTTACGTTAAAAAGGTACTCTTGTTTCAAATCGTTATCTTTAACGGTTTCTGAGAAAATCGCTCTTGAATTAATCCCACTTTGGTCAATTTCATAGTAATTTAAACAAAAAATAATAATAATAATTTAATACGTAATCAGTAATACACATTATTGATGTAGAACAATTATGATATGATGATTTGTTTATGGCTTTTGCGATGGTAATGCTGCGCGGCAGAACGCGAGTACGGCAGAAGGTTTCCAAACAGAAGGCTGACATCAAGGAGGACATTCCTCACTGTATTCCGCAATTTAGCTGCAACCGTCACTTTTCGAAGGGATCATAAGATGGAAACTTAATTTTGATAACAGACAACAAGCTATTTTAAAAACTGTTCAAAAAACCCTCCACCTTCTCTGATACAAAGTCTTGCCCTACGTGTAACACTTCTCGAAGCTATTAAGATGCTAAAACGGTTTTGACGAATTTCATTGGCTGCATCATTGATACGCTGCAGCAATTCCTCACGGGTATCGACTTCGGTGGCGTAAACTTTTTGATTTAGATATCCCCAGAAAAAGAAGTCCAGCGGGGTTAGGTCGGGAGAACGCGGCGGCCAAGCTACCGGTCCGTGCCTCCCTATCCACCGTCCAGCGAAATTTTCGTTTAGGAAATTTAGAACATTGCGACCACTATGTGCCGGGGCTCCATCGTGTTGAAAAAACATGTTACGTCGTAAATTTAGAGGCAGATCATCGAGAATTTGGGGAAGATTTTCTTGAAGTAAGTTTAAATAAAGATTTGAATTGAGACGTTGTGGAATTTCAATAGGTCCAATCAGAGTGTCGTGAATTATTCCCGCCCATAAATTTATGGAAAACCGTTGCTGGAAGTTTGTTCTCCGAACAACATGTGGGTTCTCTTCTTCCCAATAATGAGAATTATGAAAATTTAATTTTCCATTTCGGGTAAAAGTAGCTTCGTCACACCACAAAATTTTGGAAGCTTGCTCGTTGTCCAGCGACAAAATCCAGCGACAAAATTGCATACGTGGCGCAAAATCTTCTGGTATCAAGCCATGTACACGTCGATAGTGATAGGCATGTAGACCTTGTCGCTTTAATATTCTTCCAACCTGAAATGTTAGTAGCACATCTAATCAATTCTGTTAAGGAAATCTTTAAGATATGTAGTACCGTTGGCCGAGGAACATTTATTTGCCTTGAAATGTTCCGTATGCTAGTCGTAGGATCTTGTTCAATAGCGTCAAGGACCTCCGCTTCCCTATTAATCCTGGGACGTCCTTGACCCGGTGCCTTTCGAAAAGTGGCGGTTGCAGCTAAGTTGCGGAATACCGTAGGGAATGTCCTCCTTGATGGCAGCCTTCGGTTTGGAAACCTTCTCCCGTACTCGCGTTCTGCCGCTGCAGCATTACCATCGCAAAAGCCATAAATAAATATCATATCAACTAACTCTTGTCCCGTAAACTCTTCCATTTTTTTCGCTTAGAACTATTAAATTGGCAATCGGGTTGACAATACTTTGACATAAGAATACCTTGATTTTTTTGTTTAAATTACTATGAAATTGACCAAAGTGGGATTAATTCAAGAGCGATTTTCTCAAAAACCGTTAAAGATAACGATTTGGAACAAGGGTACCTTTTTAACGTAAAACAGTTCGGGAAAACGGAATTTGCTGGCCAATTTGTTAAAAACTCAAAGATGAAAAAGTTACACACGCAAAGTACCAAAGTAAGTAAATCACAGTAGTTTTTTTACCTTCATATACAATAATTTGTAAAAAAAAAAACTGATCCTTGGCGTCGGAATTAGGAGAGATCTGGAAAGTTTCAATGGCATAAAAAAATGTATAGCTTATTGTCATATAATATTATTCTACAGTGAAAGTTTATGCAGACTGTATAGGCAATTTCAGTAAAAAGTCTATATAAATTTTTATTTGATTTAAAAAATGTTAATTCAACTTATGACGTACTTAACTATGGACGTTGTTATTACCATGTTATTACAGTAAACTTCTTATTTAAAGTAACTCCTCGCTGACTTTATATTTCTAGTTAAAGGACAGTACCTAGTATGAGATTTTAGTTGAGCTTCCTATTAACGATCGCCATCACAGACCACTATGGTCTATGATCGGCATAATTAAGGCATAGTTTCGCACGTCACACCTGTGCGCCAAATTCGTTTTAGTTTTAAAGTATATATTTTATTAATTTTCAGGTTGATTTCATACAAAAATAAAACAATACAATTTACTTAATTACTTTAAACATATTTGTCGTCGTAGAGAATCTCCTTATTTGGACAAGCCATTTTTCATTAAAAAGCCAAGACATTGGAAATTCGTCAGCAGCGCCCCCATACATAAAAGCTAATTAATTCGCTTTAATTTCTTAACAATTTTTAACATAATTATGAAAAAAAAAAGTTTCCCTTCCGTATTTTTTTTTCACTCAGAATCAGACAAGCGATATTTGTTTTTTTTTTTATAAATCACGTATGTGATATTGTGCAATACCTAGGTATATGACATACCCGCATTCTTACTTGCGTCACGTGTAGTGTAGGTATACATTAGTTCAATGTTTAAATATGTAGATGTAGATGAAAAATTTGTCAAAATATTTTTATCTTCATTTTTAAACTAGGTACCTATTACATTTTTTACAAATTGTTTGTTTTGTAAAATGTAAGTATGCCTAAACGTAATTCTTATAATTATATTTTAATTCATCCATTTTTAATTTCAGTTCGCTTTTAGAATAAACATAGGTAATTTAATCTTAGGTGTATTATCTTACCACGCCGCTGATCAGACTCCGTTAGATAGTCTGTGGATGTACTCGTTACCCATGCTTTTCATTTTAGATTTAGGTTTTATACGCCGCGGTCGAAATTATAGAGAGTGACTCAGACATAATATAAAAACACTATTACCATAATGCGTAAAAAATATAAAATGATTTTTATACGGTTCAATCATAGGGTTCAATATTATTTATCTTTGTGCCGCTCGCTACGAACATCGACAGAATCTATACTCGTCTATAGACTAAGTTACACTGAACGTCGATCTATATTCTATCTCTGTCTTTTGCACTTGGTAGGGAATAGGGAAATGCTTTTTTAGTGGGTATAAACGGACTTGATTTATCCGTCCTGAGAAACATCATAGCATAAGCGTAGACGAGGGGTCTAATTCCATGGCTATAATAAATTTATAAATTAAAAAACACAACTAGGACGTTTTAAAATGCTGTAATAATTAAAATGGATCAAAGTGCCGGTTATAGCAAACCGTAAAAAAATATTAGATGTTATGTTTTATTATCTTTTTTCAATATTTTCTATATCTTGTTGCCTTTTACGCAGACACGCCAATGGATTTTCGTTCCCGGCACGCTTCATCCCCCTTAGTATACTGACTAGTCCAAAAGCTAGCGATGAGTCACTCTCTATAATTTCGACCGCGGAGTATAGTATTATTTATAACTGGTAAGTACTGGTAGTAAGTACTACTCTGGTAATTATAAACTAATTTCATTTTTTTATCTGCCGTACCTATACACTTAGCTATTTTCAAAATACATGTTTTCGTGATGTTTAGTTTATGATTCGCCTGCGCAAGTGCGCAAGCGTATTTTGAGTTGATTTTGTAAACAAATTTATTGTGTGTATAATTCCATCCATGCTTTTTCTAAAACCGTTAGTTTGCGTATGTAATGTACAGGTTATTATATCATTAAACATGTTACAAAAAGAATTAAATGAATGTCTTCCCAAAATAATATTTCAAAATATAATTTTATGAACCAAGAGAATGTTGAATGTTTTTAGGTTTGGTTGTATTTTCATAATAGTAAACGCGCCTTTAGTAAAAATCATCTAATTCCGAGAGAGAAAGACGCCGAATGCGATACTCATTAGGTTAGAGTGAAATAGGAATATAGAGAAATGACCGACAAGCCACAACATTGGCGAGAGGGCGAGAGGTATACGTACAGTTCGGAGTTCGTTCAGACGCCATAAGTGAATAGTGAATTTGTGTTTTAAAATTGGGATTATAGCGACAACAATGAGATTGAGTAAGTAATTTTGTAGTTAACTGAATTATTTTGTGATTTAGACGATAAATTGGGTGTATTTGCGTTGACAGTTTCTTTATTTTCTTGTTTCCCTCATTTTTTCTACCAGTTTACCCCAAGCTGTTTCAAGCGTAAACAACAATACGAGCATTTCAGTTGAGTTTCTCCAAACATAATGGATAGTTTACTTGGCTTGCCTTTAATTTCTTGACGATAGTCAATTGACTGTCACATTTTCCATTGTTTTGGTTTAATATTATGTGCCACTATGATGTGTGACATAGAAAATGCGTACCGGCCGCGTAATTTATAGACTAACCATTAATTCTAAGTTTTGTATTAGTGTTTCCCCGCAAAAAAATATGTTATTAAAATAATTTATATAAGTTATTGTGCGAAGTGGTAAACGTGAAGTAAAGCAGTTATATTCGGTCGCCTCCAAGATCGCATTAGTATACCGTACCGTGTTACATTTCAAGGGCATTTATACATCATTAATTTGGAAATAATGATTTTTGAGATTAATCTGTTCCATTCTCGTCTAAATTACTTGATCCTACGTTTAGAAATTGAAAATATTTATTTTAATTATTAGATCATCTCTGAATATAGTCGCTTAATGACAACACAGGTGAGTATCTAAGTATAAATAAACAAATACCTAGTCAAAGTTTAACGTAAAAGGTTTCATATCCTAAATATTACTGTATTTTGTCATAAGGAGTAAGTTATCTATTCCCACTACTGCACTCGTACAGTTTAATCTTGTCAGAATTACGCTAAATACATTTTTACTTAGGTAACTACATACGTATAGTAGGAGTAGGTATGGCTACTTAACAAATTTTGAAACTATTAGTACGGGTGTACGTATCAACTACCTACCGACTTAAAAATATTACGTAATATTTGAAAACATTTTTGTTGTTATTAAAACAAGGAGGCGAAGGGGTAAGCAAAACAGTAATAAAGGATTCAAGAGCGCTTGGTACCACTAAAAATAGCAACTGATGAAAATCTGTACCTACAGAGTAAATGTGTGGCATTTTGTTTTGGGTTGGCTATTGTATTATTCTATCTAATGTAACATTTATTTTATTTGTAATATAAGCTGAAGTCCATTAGTACGACAAAGTACGGAAGCTTTTCATAATTATTGAGGCATTAGGTTTAAAATAATTTTCTGTTCATTTATAAGAACTGTAAACGATTTTCATCTCTTTGAAAATCCTTGTACCTAGTTCTAAATAATAAATTAAAGATATCAACATTTTGAACAATACGTTGATTGTTACGGTTTTGTTAAATTGTTATTATGTTAGATATTTAACTAATTGTTTTCATTTCTTTTGATTAGGTAGATAGGTACTGCGTTGTTAATTGAATTAACTAGACTAACTTAGGCTTAATTTTAATAGCACTATCGGCCATGGATTATTATAAAAACAGAATTAATAATGGATGATAATGTCCAATAATTTTTATACGTAGGTATATAGGTATACAAAAAAAAGTGAAATGTAGGTGTCATTAGAATTAGCAAAAATAACTAGGTATACGCACATACAAATATCATAATGAAAGCAAATAAAAAAGAACACAAAATGAGACACTTGAATACAGGGTGTTCATTTGAAAAATCGGAAAAAAATGCGTTTGAAATTCGTAAAGGTCTATAAAAACACCCTTTTAAAGTAAATGTATTTTAATAAATTAATTATATGTGTTGTAATGAATGTCTCATAGATCTGAAGTGGTCGGCTAATAGAGACCGACCGAATGTGATTTTTATGGCCGAAGCCGAAGCCGAACTTAGGTTTATGGGTCACCTTCGGCCGAAGCCGAAGCTGAAGATATTTTTATGAACTTGAAAATTTTAATTAATAACAAAAATATGATAAGATAACATAAAAGTAAGTCGAACATAAATGCATAATGTTTTGGAAATATAATATATGTAGGATGTTAATTAACTATGTACATTAAGTTCAACAGACGATTAATTGAGTGATTTTAATACAAAAAGTTCATATAAACATTGGTCCGCAGATGCTTCGTTTTCAGGATACAGGGTGTTAATCTTTTATAAAAAAAAATGCTATCTTTTTTAATATTTTAAAAACCCTTTACCCAATTTTGTTGTAATTTGGCAGTGTTATTTATAGTGTTAAGGGGCTAATTTAACCCTAATTTGATTAGATTAGTCCAGCGGCGTCCCGAACGGTACCTTCGGCTTCGGCGAAAAGTTCGGCTTAATTTTGGCCGAAGCTGATTCTTAGTCGAAGGTATAAATAATGGCCGAATGTGGCCAAAGCCGATGCCGAAGCCGATTAATCGGTCGGTCTCTATCGGCTAACCATTGTTTTTCAAATTGGCAACTATTATTGTTTGAAAATTATTTCAAGATTCTATACAGGGTGGCCGCCGAGGTATCCGAATTACTTCGTATATGAATTATATGACTAATTTTAAGCAAAAAGGATTCTATTCACTTTTCCGAATTCCAAATGGTTCTTGAAATATCGGGGTTCGAAGTTGCCAGGTCGTATGGGTAGCTAAAGCTAAAAAGCATTATTATTGCGACTAGAGGGCTTACAAAAAATGTTTATTTTAGTAATAGCGTAATGACAGTACATTATTAAAGCTGCTCAATGTGACCACTGCCTTGTGTAGTGCATAACTCAATTATCTGTCGAAGTTCTTGTTCCCATTTGTAGTTCTCCATTTTGTGTTTCACCTCATAAAACGCTGTATGAATCATCTCAATAAGTTGCTTTCTGCAATTATGCTTTTCCATTGAATAGGCAAGACCAACGGGTTGAGATCCGAGATCGCGTTGGCCAAGCAATGGGACCACCACGACCTGTCCATCGATTTGGATACTTTTCATTAAGGAAATTAGTGACATCTCTTCCATAATATGACGAAGCACCAACGTGTAAAAAGAACATCGTCATTCTGATTTGAGTAGATCGTTCTCCAAAAAAGACCGGTACATCTCACTGTTCAAATTTCCGTCGAAGGAATGAGGTCCGATAACTTTATTAGTTATTAATTGTTCCAGTCCAAACGTTTACGGAGAATCTTCACGTGATCGTTGTGGAAATTGTTGATTCCGTCTCTTGTAAGTGTAACTTCACAGAAAAGGGTTTGCTGAAAGAGTATCCTAATAATAGCTCCACTATTCACAAAGGCGAACTCTTTGGGGAAAATCTATGGGGAGAAGTTCTCGTACTGATTGGTAATGATAGGTATACACTCCGTTTTCTCGCAGTGTCTTGCACAACCGTGCTACTTTGTCCAGTAAGTACAGAAATTTTTTTCATATTACCAGCACCAGGATCATTTTCAAAATGCACTTCTCTTTCACAAGTTGGTTTACGGAATGCACCTGTTAATCGGTAGAGTTGTGAAGGTTCTATTGAATGTTTGCTTGTCTGGAAGACTGCGGTTTGGTTATTGTCGTTGATATTCCCTAATTGAGACGATGTTATAGTCTTTCCGATATCAATTGAAGAATCAAGAGGTTGATAGTATGTACCAGGTTCGCTCGCTGACGCAGCAACTCGTCATTGAAATATTTGAAAAACTTGTTCCCATATTTATTTAACCATACCCATATACAGGTACGCCTATGAAACTCATTAAATTTTGTTGCCAGGCATTTTTTTACATATTTAACTGACTTCGGAAAGACATTACTACCGTTGCACGAAAAACATGTCCGCGTCTTCATTTGAATAAATTAAAGGCATGATTTTAACTCTAATGACGCAAAAAATAAAAAAGAACCAACTGGCAATGATGAGAATTAACACAACATTTTTTTCTAATCCCATCCATTATTATTAAAGCCCTCTAGTCTCTAGTCGCAACAATGTAATTTACTATTTAGCAATTGCAACTATCCTTACGACCTTCAAACTACGATATTTCAAGAACTGTTGAGAATTATTTTTGCTTAAAATTATTCATATACCTAATTAATATACGAAGTATCACCACGGATACCTCGGCGACCACCCTGTATAAGAAACTTTCTAAATAATAGGTTTAACAATGTTGTAACTAAATGTAAAATTAAATANCCGTCTCTTGTAAGTGTAACTTCACAGAAAAGGGTTTGCTGAAAGAGTATCCTAATAATAGCTCCACTATTCACAAAGGCGAACTCTTTGGGGAAGATCTGTGGGGAGAAGTTCTCGTACTGATTGGTAATACACTCCATTTTCTCGCAGTGTCTTGCACAACCGTCCTACTTTGTCCAGTAAGTACAGAAATTTTTTTCGTATTACCAGCACCAGGAACATTTTCAAAATGCACTTCTCTTTCACAAGTTGGTTTACGGAACGCACCTGTTAATCGGTAGAGTTGTGAAGGTTCTATTGAACGTTTGCTTGTCTGGAAGACTGCGGTTTGGATATCGTCGTTGATATTCCCTAATTGAGACGATGGTATAGTCTTTACGATATCAATTGAAGAACAAGAGGTTGACAGTATGTACCAGGTTTGGTCGCTGACGCAGCAACTCGGCATTGAAATATTTGAAAAACTTGTTCCCATATTTATTTAGCCATACTCATATACAGGTCTGGTCGAACGAAACGTGCAGGTGGTAGAAATGTATACGCCCAGTTGAAGAATGAGCGTGCGGGCAAACAGCAATATGCACTGTTGCTCTGGTCTATTGCGTCATAAATTTCAGTTGTCGACAAGGCAGTGCAGTGCAGCAATGCGGAATTAGGTATGATTCAGATAATTTTAATAGGCACCCTTCTATTAATCATTCATATTATAATTGCGAAAGGGAAAAATAAAAGGGATATTTGGTTTACTCATATTATTACATGTCATTCTGGAGACCTTTTGAAACGGAACAAAAAGAAATTTACCACCAATATAATAAAATTGTTTGAGGACATATATAATTAAAATATGTTGTTGGCCAAATGATCATATAATAGAAGCATTTTGTTTTGGGTTGGCTATTGTATTATTCTATCTAATGTAACATTTATTTTATTTGTAATATAAGCTGAAGTCCATTAGTACGACAAAGTACGGAAGCTTTTCATAATTATTGAGGCATTAGGTTTAAAATAATTTTCTGTTCATTTATAAGAACTGTAAACGATTTTCATCTCTTTGAAAATCCTTGTACCTAGTTCTAAATAATAAATTAAAGATATCAACATTTTGAACAATACGTTGATTGTTACGGTTTTGTTAAATTGTTATTATGTTAGATATTTAACTAATTGTTTTCATTTCTTTTGATTAGGTAGATAGGTACTGCGTTGTTAATTGAATTAACTAGACTAACTTAGGCTTAATTTTAATAGCACTATCGGCCATGGATTATTATAAAAACAGAATTAATAATGGATGATAATGTCCAATAATTTTTATACGTAGGTATATAGGTATACAAAAAAAAGTGAAATGTAGGTGTCATTAGAATTAGCAAAAATAACTAGGTATACGCACATACAAATATCATAATGAAAGCAAATAAAAAAGAGCACAAAATGAGACACTTGAATACAGGGTGTTCATTTGAAAAATCGGAAAAAAATGCGTTTGAAATTCGTAAAGGTCTATAAAAACACCCTTTTAAAGTAAATGTATTTTAATAAATTAATTATATGTGTTGTAATGAATGTCTCATAGATCTGAAGTGGTCGGCTAATAGAGACCGACCGAATGTGATTTTTATGGCCGAAGCCGAAGCCGAACTTAGGTTTATGGGTCACCTTCGGCCGAAGCCGAAGCTGAAGATATTTTTATGAACTTGAAAATTTTAATTAATAACAAAAATATGATAAGATAACATAAAAGTAAGTCGAACATAAATGCATAATGTTTTGGAAATATAATATATGTAGGGTGATAATTAACTATGTACATTAAGTTCAACAGACGATTAATTGAGTNGCATTTCATACTCATGCTAAGGAATACTTTATTATTTATGTAAATGTCTTTTTGGATTAAATTAAAAACTTATGACTAATTATAGTTGGTTAGAAGGTACTCTGTACGTCAGAAGCAAATCAGGAGGGTAGATTTCGAAAATGCCTTTCATTCCGGTGTGGTTGTCCTTCGAATTCTAACTTTTATTAAAATGTCAGTCCGTCAGGTACCTAATGGGTTATCTGCCTCTCTTATTAAGCCGAGTATTAAGCCATCAACAAAGACCAAAAGTATATGATAGAAACGATGATAGAATCATTGTTGCTTCCTTATACATATAATGATATAAATTTTCATAAAATTGTGACATACTTTGCCTTCTAATTCAATTATGTTAGTCGAGAAACGGGAAAATGAAAATGATATAAATGTTAAATTTTAGGTACGTATTATCTACAGTTTCACAAATTAAAGACATATGAATGATTACAATAAATTAATAGTTTAAGACAAATGTGTCGTATAGTCTTTCCGAAGTCAGTTGAACATGCATAAAAAAAAACCGAGCAATCAAATTTAATGAGTTTCATAGGCGTCCCTAAAAAAGTTTTCTGCTAAAGGTAAAAAATTATAATAATTTGTATATGTGTAGAAAATATCTATTATATGTTCATTTGACCAACATATATTAATTATTTATGTCCTAAAACAATGTTATTATATTGATGGTAAATTTTGTTTTGTTCCGTTTCAAAAGGTCTCGAAAATGCCATGTAATAATATTAGTAAACCAAATATTCCTCTTATTTTTTTCCTTTCACAATTAATAGAATGGTGCCTATAATAAATTAAAATTATCTGATCTACAACTGAAATTTATGACGCAGTGGACCAGAGCAACAGTGCGTATTGGTGTTTACCCGCACGCTCATTCTTCAACTGGGCGTATACAATTCTACCACCTGCACGTTTCGTTCGATCAGACCTGTATATGGGTATGGCTAAACAAATATGGGAACAAGTTTTGCAAATATTTCAATGTCGAGTTGCTGCGTCAACGACCGAACCTAGTACATACTGTCATCCTGTTGGTTCTTCAATTGACATCGGAAATACTATACCTACTTTTTAATTTTAAATTGATACTTTTATGTTTTAAATTTGACGAATTCGTCTGAAAATTTCATGGTACCCAACATGATCGACTACACGATACTTACACATACATATGCAAATACAGGGTGTGCCAATATCTCCGAAATGAAGACATTTATTTTAGTTTCGGAAACTGGGGTTGTTAGGTCCCTCGAATAGCTTCAAATTGCAGTTAGAATTGTTAGTTCAAATATTTCTGTATAGATGGCGTGGCGATACTAAAAAATTTTTGATTCTTTGAACGTGAAAATTTGGAGTAATTTTTGTAATATAAAGTTTTTCCGAATATTTACTTGTTTTCGTTGACATATCGACTTCAATATGCAATATATCATGCAACAGGAAAATGTATTATTTTATTTAAATCACACCGAGACAAAATAATATTCTTTTAAAATATTGTTATGATGGCTTTATTCACACCACATACTAACTAACAAACAATAAATTATAAAAATATGAAGTGATCAACTACAGATAAAAAATTGTACAAAAATGCAAGTTGACCTTAAAATAACCTGACTACGGTTGACCTTTGTCTCGAGGTCAAGGTCACCTTTGTCTCGAGGTCAAGGTCAAGGTCACATTTGAATATCCCCCTCAGAACCTTACAACTTGATTAAAACGTTTTTCTTGAAATATTGCAATCCGTAATTTAAAATGAGACGCCGTGTATGTCTAGTACAAAATAAGAATAACTGTATATTTTTTCTACAAAATGTTAATTTTGTTACTACGAGCTAGCATTTTTTAAGGGAAATAAATGTACAGATAGTTACTACTTCCAGGGTGTTAAATAAGTAATGGTACAGGTAGAAAATTGACAGGGAAAGTAATAATTTTATTTTTAATGTTAAATAACTTTCTTTAAAACTATATTTGCACATATTTTGGGGATCCTTAGTTTCTTATACGACAAATTCAAATCCGATAATAGTTTTACTGTTACTTATAGAGAACGTCATGTACGAACTTTTGCTTTTTGAAAAAAATTATATCTTTTTTGCTCATGAAAAACTGGTACGTATACAAGTGAAGCCGCGAGTAATCATTTTTTAGATAATTTACTTTTAGAATTTTCAATGCAGAAATAACAATCATTTCATTTGCTATAGGGATGTATCGACTGTGTAAGTTTTTGAAATTAGTTCGGAAATTAGGCTTTGAAAAATAGTATTAATAAATTATTTCAATCTTACTTGTTTGCCAGCATTTTGTGGGTTGCTTTCTGAAATCACAAGCAAAAGTAAGGTTAAAATGCCAAGATACAATTTATTTTTTGACTCAAACACATGGTTCGAGTAAACGCGCAAGAAAATTGGCGCGGAGATTGGGTTTATTATTTGGAAATGCATTCAAATGGGAATTTTAAGATGACGGTTTAAAAATAAGAATTTGAAAATATTTAAAAATAAAAATATTTCTACTGGACTGCGACAAACTGGTTTTCTTCGTCGTAGACAGGAAAGATGCTATGTGACTTCAGCAAAACCATTCTTCGAGAACAGGAAGAAGAAATTTTGGTTCTAAAACCCGGAAATAAGTATTAGAAATATGACTGCGGGAACTGGAGTAAATAAATCGACAATAATTAGGATATTTCATCTGCAATAACTTTATCTGTGCCACTTCACTTATTTCCAAACCCTTTGGATGCCGACCTTGGCTACCCAGCAAATCGAGGATTCGATGTTTCCAAACCCAATGTTGTTTACCGATAAAAGCACGAGACATCGGAAATCAACACTTGGTAGTCGAAGTCCATTCCAGCATGGAGATAGAAATAAATTAACGTTTACTGTGTAAGCAATAATTGGTTATCAAAATTTAAATTTCATCCAAGATCAGCTGCTCGATTTATTGGAGGTGTCCGGCTTCATATGCTCAAAATTGACGATTTTTTTTTAATCGTAACAAAATAACACCTTATCTTATTATATAGTTATGTATACATATAATTGCTTTGATAGTTTACATGATATTTTTGTTTATTTCGAGGTTTATTTACTGATCCTGCACGTAGTCAAGTTTGCCACGAAACCAGTGAGTGCTTTCCGTTGTTGAATTTACTTATATTCGCGACTAAGAAAAGTTATAAAAGGTGTTTTTTTTATTCCAAGGAAGTTTGCGGAAGTTTTTTTTATAATTATTAACTAAATCATATAATATTATTAGATCGTTCTATGTCTACTTTATTTTTTTAGAATATCCCATAGAAAAAACTACATAGAAGTCAAATTAGGACTTTATGCGAATCATAAAAATATTTTTTTATAAGAAATCTTATTTGAAAAATGTCTTCTGTCGAGAACACAATAGGGTTATTATAAAACACATTTTACAGTATAGCATTTTTTTCTTAATATTAATAAGATATTAAAAGGTATGTTTAATAGCGGGAAAGCCTAAGAAAAGCATAAATCGACGCTTTAGTACGAAATCATGATATCTCAAATTTCAGTTGGAAAACATGCTATCTCGGTGTGACTAGAAATTTAAGTTGGCACATTGCATGATTGAAACCGTGCATTTATAATAAACTTATATAATATATTTTTTAAAAAGTAAGGAATGTTTATATTCAGGTACCTACACTGTTAATTTTATTTATTTTTTATTCAACATTTTTCAATTAATTTTGTTGTTACTGTTATAAACGACAAAATTGTTAATTAAAAAAATAGAATAATATGCAGTATGCTGCGCATTTCATTTCCAAAGTCTATGCAAGGACGCGGCTACCTTGTTTTTATTGAGGTGCAGTAAGAACGATTCGGACCCGGAGTTTGGGGCCTAGCCTGGTCCAGTATATAATTCATTTTATTGCAGTCTCCTTAGGCATACAAAATTATTTTCAGAATAAATTGTGCATCCCAGATTTTGTGAAAAAGAAAATAAGTGTATCAAGAGTAGCGACTATAAATCAGATAAGAGTACGCTATTAATTTTGATACCAAAGCACACTTGTATGAAAAAAATCGAATAATTTTTAGTAATAACAAACATTTTTATATATTAAGGATTAATGTCGAGTAATGTACGTGTTGCAGCATACTGTTTATTCTGTTTTTTTAATTAACAATTTTGTCGTTTATAACAGTTACTTAACAAAATTAATTGAAAAATGTTGAATAAAAAAAAAATAAACAAACAGTGTACCTGAACATAAACATTCCTTACTTTTTTAAAAATATATTAAGTATATAAGTTTATTATAAATGCACAGTTTCAATCATTCAATGTGCCAACCTGAATTTCTAGTCACACTGAGATAGCATGTTTTTACCTAAAGATCTGAGTTAGCATGGTTTCCAAACTTAATTTGAGATAGCATGTTTTCCAACTAAAATCTGAGATAGCATGTTTTCGTACTAAAGCGTCGAAATATTCCTTCCATTGTGGAGGGTCGGCAAATAAACCAAAATATTTTGTACTGTCGAAGTAAATATATTACATAATATGTATATGTTTCTGTAATCATAAAAATAAGATTTATCCAAAATGAGACAAATATACAGAGTGTTTCATTAAAAAAGCATACAAGTTTGGTTTACACTCGAAATGCATTATTCAAGATCGAATGGATAAAGATCGTAAAAATTTTTTCTCTGTCTACTCATAGATGGTTAAAATGGATATATACTTTATTGCAATATAACGAATATTTTTCATGAATTTTGAAGCACTCTAATGGCCAAATTAATGAGGGAGATACAATTAGATGGTCGAAAAAATAGATTTTTTTTTACTTAAAAAGATAGCAAATCGTAGAATACGCATGTAAAGTTTTAAAATTCGAAGTCCTATTTATTTTCGTCCTTTTTCGAAGAGAGAGCGTAGCACGTATTTCGGCGCTGTCGACTCAGGGGACCTTTTGTCTATTGTGTCTTGTTTTGAAGTTTGTAGGACGGATTTATTTATAAGCGTCGGTATTCACCTATACAGAGGACGCTGAAAATCATGTGTAAAGCGGCATTTACATACGAGTACTCGAATCCGAATGGGACTACTCGGATGAAAATCCGGAAATCTAAACGTGTATAGTATTTCCGAAGTCAGTTGAACATGTATAAAAACGCCTAGCAATAAAATTTAATGAGTTTCATAGGCGTCCCTAAAAAAGTTTTCTGCTAAAGGTAAAAAATTATAATAATTTGTATATAGATACATAATGTCTATTATATGTTCATTTGGCCAACAACATCTTTTAATTATTTATATCCTCAAATAATTTTATTATATTGATGGTAAATTTCATTTTGTTCCGTTTCAAAAGGTCTCCAAAATGCCATGTTGCAATATTAGTAAACAAAATATCCCTCTTATTTCTCCCTTTCGCTATTGTAATATGAATGATTAATAGAAGGTGCCTATAATAAATTAAAATTACCTGAATCACACCAAATTCCGTATTGCTGCACTGCACTGTTCGGCAATTTGTCAACTACTTGTCAACAGCTGAGATTTATTTCCCAGTCACCCAGTTCGGCTGTAAACTAAAAAAATTGGAAATTTATGTTGCAAATTGTTAATTTTTTCGAAAAACTTCTGCCAAGCAAATAAATTTTTATTTTTTTACTTGTTTTTGTTTAGCGACTAAATTGTACTTAACTTTTTTTACATATTTTTTTTCATATTTTTTTTCATATATATATATATATACTTCAATGTCCTCTTAACAAGCCTACAAAATTGTTTACGATTGAATAAAAAATTCTTGAAAAATGCTTTTTTTCGACCCATCTAATTGTATCTCCCCCCCTCAAGCAATTTTGGATAAAGGTAAATTAGGCTAGATAGTATTACTCTGAGCCAAGGAATCTCTGGTCAAAGTTGTACATCTATTTTCCGAACACTGCATTTCATATTACAGAAACTAATTTTTATAACTTGCTTTTAATATTGTTAAAGAGTAAATACTAGTTTGTGTTGACAACTACAGAAGCTGTAAAAGTTTAAGAAAAGCCCTTTCTGTCCGCTGAAACTAGGTCTTATGTGAATTCCTCATAATAAATGGTAATAATTTCCAATCAAATAACTTTATAACTTGATCAAAGTAAAATGCCATAATATCAGATATTATTAACCTTCCTTCACAATTCGATATACAAAATTGCAACATTATACCCTACAATTTTTATTTTGTTTTACATTTCTCTTTTCATAAGGGTCAAGTTATGAGAGCCACCCTATCCTGATTCTTCAAGAAAAAATAATACAATACTATTTCAATTTACACCAAATAAAAGTGAAAATTTAAAAAAGAAAGTATGATTCAAAGGCTTTTTACAATCGTTGCATCAATTTTTATGTAACTCTTGATTTACGAGATATTGCAACTTTGTATACCTGATAAGAACTTTTCTGTTTACGTTACGCTTTTGAAATATCGACCTTGGTTCGTTAAATGCCCTCTTAATTTACTTAACCTAATTTTAAAAACAATTAATTTACTATGAGAAATTTAAATACATATTTAATATTAAATGTTCAGTTTTTCTACTCGACCCGAGCACACTTGAGCTCTTTTAATGAGAGAAAACTAAATGTGCTAGAAATTCTACTTTTAGTCTTCTTTTTAATTCGGTTTCACCATTGTCAAACTACTAGCACCCAATTTGTACTAACGACAGATGCTGCTGGCGCGCTATAAAAATACAGGTTTGGTCGAATGTTGAATTTTTCTGTCAACCTTAATAATTTGACTTCGCATCGTTTATCTTTGATTTATTGTCAGTTTTTGGATGTCATATTATTTTGCCTCTATGAAAACATCATAAATTCAAGTTGTACTTCCCGTACACTACAGGCGTGAAGTGAGTCCGGGAAGTCCAAAAGTATTTGCAGATGTAAAACAATATGGTATCTAAAAAAGGATACTTTTTGTCTGGAAATATGTTCGAAAATTGCATTTTATGTAAGGTCAACGAAAACAAAATCTTTTTTTTTATTTTAACTTTGTAATAAGGGGAAAAACACCCTGGGCCAATTGTTGCAAATTCAACCCGAATTAAAAATAGAAACATACGATACTATACAGTTTTCTGTTAATAAATTTATGCTCTGTATACTTTCCACATAAAATATGTTAATATCACCGATTCTTTTAGTGTAGTCCTGATTTGATTTATATAATTTGTTGTTGTTAGGTTATAATACAACCTAATTCGGCGTCGTTGTTCTCGTAGATATCAATTGTTCCTGCTCAGGTTTTGTCGATTTATTTTTAATTCAAACACTCCAAGCTCTAAAGTGGAATTACAAAATTGTAAAATATGATTTTATCTTCTACAAAATAATTGACCTTTCCACTTGTTATTCTATTTTTACGTATTAATGTTTTTGAAATTTGCCTGAATAATTTGTTAATTCAGAACGAGTAAAGAGTATTGAATTTTGATTTTTTTGAGTGGATTTTGAATAAACAATATGATACCTACTTTAAAGTTAAATATAATTTTAAATATTTAAAATAGTTCTTTAGAAACTGAGATGATACTATCGTATTATTTTTATTATTCTTGAACAAACATCCCAATATAAATACCTTTGCAAACTACGTAATATAAACTATAAAAGAATGATTTCCTTGCCGTTTGTTATATGTAATCGTAAACAACGTGATTACTTGAATTATTATTGTTACTTTAAAAATAGCCTGATATTTTGACACTTCAAGTTACTACTTATACGTTCTCTGACAGTATCTTGAAAACCTATCATTCTAAAAATATATCTATAGCAAGAATATATTTCCCAATCAAGCATAGTAGTCAAGTAGTCAGATTTGAGTTAGATTACATGATAAAAAATGGCATCAAAAGTTACTGTCCACAGCCTGTATGTAAAAAGTCTAAAACATGCACATATGTTTGTGGACCCAATCAGATATTTTTCCAAAATTTCCCCATATCCCCGGGTCTGTCACGAAGCAGATATTTTCTGATTGCGTATTTTTTTAGACCGATTTATTCGAAAACAATTTGTCTACCAGATTAGATTTCCTGATTGCATTTGCATAACCTTTTACAAACGATTGTTTCATTATCACTGGATTGTTCAAGGAGTTGCCGACAAACGTCCACACGATTTTCTTTCTGTTCTGTCATCAAACGAGGAAAAAATTTTGCTGCAACTCGATTCATGTTCAATTTTTCATGTTAAAATTCCCTGGCATGATCCAATTGAGATGCTAACCTCTTCTATCTCTCGGGCAGTCAATCGGTGATTTGCACGCACCAGATCTTTGACTTTCTGAACGTGGGAGTCATCAGTTGAAATCGAAGGTCTTCCTGGTCGAGGATCATTTTCGATTGACTGACGACCACTTTTAAATCGTGAAAACCATTCGTAACATTGCCTACGACCCAAGGCTTGTTTCAAAAGTTGACAGTTTTCCCCATTTTTACGCAAAATTTTACGTTGCATTGTTCCAGAAAATCGCACATTCTAAAAATCATCACTAACACGTTGCACTCAAATAATATCACGAAAACTAAATGAGGTATCAACAATCTAAGAACATGTGGTTACAGAGGAGGTTATACGCAATGCAATGCTGCCAACCACATATCATTAAATATCTCAATTAGCGCATAATTAAAAAAGTTCGGTTATTTTCTCAAAAAACCTCGTATGTAAAAAATCTGTGACATGCATAATAGGCAAGTTCGGTATTAACATCTAGACGCTCCAGATATGTTTTGTTCTTTTCTAATTGTAAGAGATGAAAACACAAAGAGATTTATCTAGAGCATCTAGATGCCAATACCGAACTTGCCTATTGTGGACCCAATCAGATTTTTTCCAAACTTTTTCCATTTGTTAATTTGTGGACGAGAAATTGGCATTAAAGTTTGATTAAGCATTTTAGTTAACGCCTTATACATGAAATAAGGTGGGTAATAGTATAAAAAATATATACAAGGTGTAACTTTGAATGGGAATCATATTTATACGGAGGCTACCTTGGTCCTTTAGAATTAAGTATCATAACTTGGTTTTCTCAAATTCTGTCACGAAAACTAATTTCTTAAACTTATTTTTAGTAATTTTCATACCCCGCCTCTGGACAAGCTAGTGTAACATCAAAAAGCGCGTTGTAGCAGCGCTTGTTCACTTGGGAACTAAGTTGTTAAATCTCATAATTTAATGAACAGATTCTTAAAAAGCAAATTTCCACACCACCCACCGTGAAGTACTGCTCTTTGGCCCGTTATCTTTATTGAATGGGTGTCCGCTACAAGTCCTGTCATCTGACATAAACAAATATTTAATTATTTTGAATAGATAAACTATGAAACAGTACCTAACAAATAATTTAACAGAAAACTCATACATTATTAAATAAATAACGATAAATTAAATATCCAAAAATAAGTAAATAATTTGTTGACCTGATTTTTACAGCAGCTGACATACTTGAAATGTTGTGACTCATATTCGAGTACTGGTACCAGAATTCCACGACGTTTAAAATTAGTTTATTTATTTTTTTTATTATGCAAACGGCAAAAATAATTATTTTAAAACATGAATTATTTTTATTTACAATAATTACTAACGTATCCACATACCAATATTATTATAGTTAGTATTTAATAAATCATATAAAATTTTTTATTTTATTCTAAACGGAATGTTCTTTTAATCTTCGCCACCTCGACCACATTAATATAAAAAAATATGGTGACTTTAAAATGACGTCGCTAAGCTAAACGCAATCTGTTTTAACTAAATTATTTTCCAGTTGTTTTAAAAATGCAACAACTGGCAACGTTGATAGTGCACTGATATAATTTATCTGGCTATTCCGGGTGACCCAGTTTATCCTACTAACTCCCACTTAAAGATACACCCTGTATATTTTTTAATATAATTTTTGCATTATTTTGGAATCGATAAAAATAAAGTACATTATTTCGTGTAGAATTTTCATATCAACGAATATGGTATTACGATTGTGATAGTGGCATAAAATATACCTATTTAACAAAACGTCATGTCGTATTTAAAAACTAATTTACGTCCTGTCAAATTCTATTCCTACCAAATTTCAATATGATATTGTGTATTACTTTTGGAGATATGTATTAGCAAAACGAAGGTCAAAACTTCTCGCCTATAAAAAAATACATCTATAGTAGGATCATATTCGATGCAAAGTAATAAATCAGTGCCTGTCAAGGGAACAAAAGAAGTACGCTTTTAAGGGTTTTACAAATTGAATAATTTCTTTATACATTATTAAGGGACGAGGGGATCAGTTCAGGTCTGGCACCCTTGTTCCTACAAAAATTCCTTTATTCTCATAAACTATTTATTTTAAATGTTATTTATTATAAATCCAATTTGTTTTTTAATTTCCACATACATACTACATTTTACCTCTGTACGCGCCACTGTTGTTTACTTGTTTTTTGGAGGCGCTCTCTGTTTTACGATCAAGCTCGCCAGGTTAGTATTTGACGTATAACCGACCACTTCGTACACTCAATGCACTTGGACGACTACAGCTACTACCAGAACACAGTGCGTATGCAGCGGGATTTCAGATGTAACATTGAATTTCATTTTAAATTTGAAATGATTTATCTTACGCCTCCTAAACATGATGACACGATTTTCCTTTGGTAAAAGACCGACAACTTTTTGCTCTACTTTGTATCGAATACGATCCTACTATAGTGTCCTTAATATTGAATACAACAGACTAGAAAACTATAGTTCATAGGAGTTTTATTTTTTAATATACTATTATATGATTTATTTCCTTTTTTTGACAATCGTAAAGGTATTCAATTGGCAGAAAATATTTAATTATACAAAATTATTTCTATTTCTGTATATAACCACCTGATATTTAAGAATATGTGATGAACTTTAAGCAGCTATAAATATTTTGTGGGTGAAATAAGGAAACATGTTTCGAACGAAGTTTTTGGTTAAAATTTGATGATCTAATATTTAAAAACTTGTGTACCGTGAAATTATTCGAGTAAAAGACATTCTGTTTTAAAACAGATCAGATAAATATGTTTATTACGTTCAATAGCTATGTGATTTCACATTTAATGATGTAATTGATAATAAATGAAATTTATTTCCTAGATAATATTGATTTATTTGAGTATTATAGAATCAAGGATTATGTATAATACGAATGTTGCTATGCTCTGTTACGAAAAAAATTGATACAAAATGTGATCTTCCCATTAGAAGAATATATTTTCTTCAAAAGATTTTTTTATTTTTGGTTGCCACAATGAACTATGTAATTTGTGAGAGTTTGAGCATTAGAATAGCTAATTCATGGAATCTCGTTACTCGATGTGGTTTGGACTTTACTTGGATTCATCGGTAGAGTGATATATTTAGGTAGGTGTTTCGTTGCGATGCGATTAAATTCAATGAATTGTAGAGTTTAGTAATTAAGCTATCTAGAGTGATATACAGGGTGATTCACAACTTATCCAAAAAAATTTGGGAATAGATGCAGCATGAGAAATGAAATCAATATTGTAAAAAAAATTGTAAAATCCTTATAGTTTTCGAGAAAAAAAATATTGAAGTTATAGTACATTCAACCACTACATAGCTGGACAACTGTAGTCTCTGGCGTCATTCGCCACGTGCCTCAGCGACTCCGAATACTGAATTCGGATTTTGCAATTGTCGTTGCGATATTTACCTGTTATCTGTGTTGTTTACAATATATTTTTAGTAGTTAGTGTCAAAAATGGTTTGCGTGTACTCGGAGTTGATGGATATCGTTTTAATTTATGGTGAAGCATTTGTGTTATGGTGAAACAAGACAACATTTGTGTTAGTTCGTAGAAACCGAGTACAACGGACCAAAATGTGTTTACACATTGGTGGATAAAATTTTGAACAATTGTTGTAACATCGGGTATGTCAAATGATTTTATTATTTAAAAACACAAATTAATTTTATTAATTAATAAAGGCAAAAGCAGTTTTGAATTTGCCGATATAAAATAGGTGCGATAAAATTCTATTTACATATTTCTTTACTTGCGAAAATTTTTGTCCGTTTTCACACCGCCATGCCGGTCGCATTGTGCGAGGTCAGGTTTTACAGTGGACCAGTTTCCAGTGCCGTGCAGAAGTGTATTTTTAAATCATTTTCGAACTGCCCTTTTTGATTTTTTCTTTACAAAATTGTATTTTTTTGGATAAGTTCTGAATCACCCTGTATAGAAAGTAATGCGCCGAGGTTTACAGTGCACATTTACGTCGACCGAGGGTACTATTATCCTATAACACCCCTGGTACCTTTCACATTTAATGCCCTGCTAGTCTTATTTAATTCTTTTTTTACATATAGCAGGTATAATATTTGTTTGACTTTAAATTGTATCGTTATTGAATTGAGTTCTCTCAAAATAAGATAATTGCAAAATACCGGAGTAGTAATACTTAAGTGATAATCCACTATTATTTGCTGATTTAACAATATAATATTAAGACATTTCAGAATTGTCAATGATAAGAAAAGTTTATTTTGGTTGTGAAGAATCTCATTGAAAAAAATGTTTTGCTTTAATAACCAGTAAATGCATTTGCATAAGTATATCTTTAAAGTAAATAAAGTGATTTTTCAAAAAACATTGCGTTTTCTCATAATCTACCAACAAAAAAAAATGGCAAGAGATAAAAGACTGTGGTCAGAAGAAATTGTTTTGGATAAACAGTTCGAATTTGGCTACCCCATTGAAGTACCTTTAAAAGTGACAGGGTCGTCTTAAAAACAATGAAATAAAGAATTGCTTTTTAAGGAAGTAAAATAATTTTAAGGTAACTTTAAATCGGTGTGTGTTGGTTGACCCAAAACTGTAACAACTCTCTTGTCTTGCATTCCTTATTGGACGTCCAGTAGAGATTAAAAGTTAATGACCCTACAAGATTTAACCTAATTAAATAAAGAATTTATGTGAAGCAAGACATGGGGTTACTTTCATATATTGTAAATTTATTTTAACATAATTCTCAAATTTGACTCCGCTTCTGAAAAATGACAACTTCTCTGTTTCATCCTTCAACTTTTTAATCTCATGAATTGATTAGATGGTATTTTTTCATCAAAATGTAACTTATGTTCATATTTTTTTGTGGTTTGTTAGCTATCTTTCAGTAAGACCATAACATAGTTTAAACTCTGGTAACCTAACTAGCCATTTGTACTAATTCATCTATCTTGACGTGTGTAACTTGTAAAACAAAAGAATGAAGTGTTTGCGGCAATCTATGTTCATGATAGGTACCGTTTTTTTCTCATTTCTCTCTCAGCCAGAGATCACCTTATAATTTTGTCCGTGAAATATTGCAAACCCTGTATAATATTATAGTACTTGAAGGTCCTACTAAGTTCTTGATATGTTTGTTTAATATTAATAATCAAATATTAAAAAAAATGATTTTCCACGATTTCTAATGTTTATTCATACGACTATAAAACTTGATAAAATTTTTGACCTCAACTTTCAAGATTATCTTTCATTGTACCTGCTAACAATGTTATTCTCTAGAATCTACTCTCTAATCAAGGTTGAGGTGGGACTTGTCTATAGTGGTTTTGCCACTACTAAAGTATGTTTTTTTATCATAATGGTTGTATGTACAGGCTCGATCGTACAAACGTACAGGGTAACCCAGAACTGAAGGTTAGCCACTATTACAGGAAAATGAAAAGATCAACTAGGGTACTGCGACTTCTTATAAACATTTGACTTAAATTCAGTCTTGGCAAGTTTACCAAAATTATTCATTTTAATTTTGTATTTTTTTTTTATGTTTTTGGGAAAGTCTTGTTGCCATGGAAAACAAGATACTTTCAATATACATTTATTAAGGCGAATTTACACTTGTCAAGTAGTAGTATTAGTAACTATAGTAGGATCGTATTCGATGCAAACTAGAGCAAAAAGTTGTCGGTCTTTTATCAAAGCAAAATCGTGTCATAATTTTTAGGAGGCGTAAGATGAACCATTTCAAATTTAAAATGAAATTCAATGTTACATCTGAAATCCCGCTGCATACGCACTGTGTTCTGGTAGTAGCTGTAGTCGTCTAAGTGCATTGAGTGTACGAAGTGGTCGGTTATACGTCAAATACTAACCTGGCGAGCTTGATCGTAAAACAGAGAGCGCCTCCAAAAAACAAGTAAACAACAGTGGCGCGTACAGAGGTAAAATGTAGTACATATGTGGAATTTAGGAAACAAATTGGATTTATAATAAATTACATTTAAAATAAATAGTTTATGAGAATAAAGGAATTTTTGTAGGAACAAGGGTGCCAGACC